>NC_089794.1:14057602-14080102 GCF_040412425.1 Macrobrachium rosenbergii | reverse complement strand
TATTTTGTACAAAAATTAAAAAGTTAAGTATACCTTAGTTTAACCAGACCACTGAGCTGATTAACAGCTCTCCTAGGGCTGGCCCGAAGGATTAGACTTATTTTACGTGGCTAAGAACCAAATGGTTACCTAGCAACGGAACCTACAGCTTATTGTGGAATCCGAACCACATTATACTGAGAAATTAATTTCTATCGCCAGAAATAAATTCCTCTAATTCCTCATTGGCCGGCCGGAGACTCGAACTCGGACCTAGCAAAGTGCTAGCCGACAACTCTACTGACTCGTCCAACGAGGAACTAAATTTTGGGAGTTTTTCAACATGAATTTGAAGTTTATAATCTTCCTTGTCTTGCACACGGAAAGGAACAATAACGCATCAAATTTATTTTGCATAATTTTGGAGTGAATAATAAAAATCTAACAGCACGTCCTAAGTAAATGTAATACCTCATACATATTTAAATGCTTCAATTCTTAGACAAACGCTGACATGCTAATTAATGTTGGCGAGTTTCCGTAATGTTTCCTTATGTCACTCAGACTGCAAATGAATTCTCTAATGCATTAATTACCTTTTCGGTAGTGCAATATTCATTGAACATCGAAATCACACAGAGTTGTCACAAATACTTACATTTTTTATCTATTTATTTATTAATTTGTTAATTTACTTTCTGTATTTCCCATTACCTGCTGTTACTTCTTTCTAATGAACACCATATTCTTTGAAATCTTGAGTTTCAAGTCAGTGGCTCCCTGGGGGCTTGTTTTATATGAATAGTGTTCATGATCTGAATAATAATAATAAAACGTCACCGATGCTGTAAATTATTGCAGTTTAAACATCATCATATATTAAGTTTTATGAAATAAATATTACGCTGATGGTCATAAGATTAATATTTCAAGGTCATCATAAACTGATTATGTCATGGGTGCTATGAGATGATAATTTCATTCTCAAATGAACGAGAATTATCATCAACCATAATGAAAATTATTCTATAACTTAAAATGCCATATATTATTTTATTCTTTCTGATGCTTACGGAGACCTCATACCAAAGTCCTAAGGTTTGTTTTAATTTGCAAGGCTTTGAATTTTAATGAAGAGGTTTATCCGCATGCCGACTCAGATTAGTGGCCGCCATTCATTGCTGGTCCCCCATCCAAGTATCGACCAGAAGATAGATGAGAAACCTATATGTGATTACCTAGCAATTATTGCTGGTCACCCATTCAAGTACTGACCAGGGGATAGATGAGAAACCTATATGTGATTACCTAGCATTCATTGCTGGTCACCTATTCAAGTATTGACCAGAGGATAGATGAGAAACCTATATGTGATTACCCAGCATCCTTTGCTGGTCACCCATTCAAGTGTTGACCAGGGGATAGATGAGAAACCTATACGTGATTACCTAGCATTCATTGCTGATCACCCATTCGAGTGGCGACCAAATACAGTGTGTTTAACATCACGAAGCAAGAATGTTGCAGTTCACTCGAAATTTTGTACTAGATAGAGAGGGTATGGAAGCTGTGAATGCAAAGAATGACTAGATATGAGAAAACTGAATAAATCATGAACAGAGAGCTAATCGAACGTGTGTTATTGCAACGACCCAGAAGAAAATGAAGCAAAGTATCTTCTTTAAAATCGGGGTGGAGAGATTACCCTCGACCTCTCAGGAAAATTGGCTCTGCGTTAGCCTGAAATCAATCTGACGTCCACCTTTTCCTCAGCAACCCACGTGATAAACTGCCACTTTTCTCTCTTCTCAGTGCTAACACACGCTAGAGCAGTGTCAACAAGATGGGTTGCATAAAAAATAAACTTGATTAGGGCACATCAAAGTGAGGTCGAGTGCCACTAGAAGAAGGGGAGGTCAGAAAAAGGCAACTTAATTCACCAGACCCTTGATGAATCAGTATACCTTCCAGGGACCCGGGTTTGAATAGAAAACGGACCCAGGTATTGAGCCGGTTTCTTGGAAAATTTTTGGTAATAGACTTTTCCTTATTCTTTAATTTTCTCGTCTCGGTTCTCACTTTTCTCAAACATTTTGGCATTTCATTCTGTAGTAGATTTCTTTGCAAATATTTGCATTGCAATTCATTTGGATGTTAGTCTCATTCAACTTTCAATACCGAGTAAAAACTTTGATATATGTTATATAGATACATATACATATACAAATATATATATATATATATATATATATATATATATATATATATATATATATATATATATATATATATATATATATATATATATATATATATATATATATATATATATATATATATATATATGTATATATATATATAGTTACAAACGTCAGTTAATGTTTGCATTTTTACTTTTTTTCTTCTTGATAAGTTTAAAATTTGTATAGTAATTTTGAGAGAAAAGAAGTACAGATTGCTTTTCAAAACTCCCATGTCATTCTTCCATGCCTTTCCCTTCGATAGTGACAGCCAGGTGTCTAATGAGAAACTAATGTCATGACCATACCTTAGTCATTGACACCCCTTTGCCTCACTGTATTAATCTCGCTCGAGGGGAAAATCGGTAGCCATTGCAGATTTACGCAGACCCTTTGAGACTTATACATTGTCAAAAGTCTCCAGCCAATTTCCTTCAAGAGAGTTCTCTTAAGATCCTTTCCTCCATTCCTTTAGCTGTCATGTCATTAAGGGTCAACGTCTTGACCAGTCGCACACCTGCACCCTGCTTACTCATCCTCACTCCCTTGCTCTAATGTACCTGCATTGTCCTTAACCTTTCCTTGGACATTTCATTGGCCAACCTTTCAATGACCTTTCAGGTACCTGACCAGATTACTGCCGTGGCCCGAGACGAGGACAAAAGCTCCCCCAATTAAGAGGGGCCTGTCACAACACGTGCCCCCCGCCCCCAACGATGATGAAGTGGTATAAAACCAGCCTGTGACAGACTCTTGGGTCAGTCAGTTCAGTAACCCAGTCGAAGAAGAGCAGTCAACATGACTCTGTAGCAGTACAGTAATTCAGGTTGATCAACCATACCACTCCATAGCCTTGCCCCATCGTAGCGGGCCTGACTCGGGATGCCTTTCTGCCAGAAGTCTAACCTTACTGGGACCATGCCTGAAATCTCCCTGGACTTCGCCCTAATGCTGTCACTCCGAAGGTGGTGATCTCTGCCGCCTCCCTACTACAAATTAATGCCCTTGTAGACCCAGCGCCCTTTGACTCCAGTTTATTTCCTCTGGTGGGAAATAGTACACGATGCAACTCCCATTCGTGGCCTTCTGTGGGAACCTGGCTCTGGTGTCCTTCAAGTCTCGTCCCATGGACTAAAGGTATGTGATTGGAAGTTGTTAGAGCGGCATCACCATTTTATCTTTGACTGATTTCCTTCGCTCTGCTCTCCCAGCTTCAAGTCCCATTTTATTTTCTCTTTAAGAAACTCAAGTGATATGTTACCTTGCTATTGTGAATAACTTTTTATTGGAATACTAGTGTTAACATAAGTTATGTACCTATTCTCAAGTGTTAAACTCGGTGAACCCAGTGTTTCTACTTTGCTTACTTATTCCAAATAACGTGTCATTTCATCCACTACTTGGTATTACAATATACCTGCTTCTGCAGATCCATGTATCGAGTGCTAGTTGTGTGATCATTCCTGAATCAACGGTGCCATTTCCCTGCAAACCTATAGGTGCCATACGAGATCAAGATTTCTCTGGACCCAGTGCAATCTAAACCCCATCTACTATTCTTCATTTCATATGTTCTAAGGATCCTACCCTATAATTACGCTTATATTAGCCTAACGAAGGCATAGTGGTTTAGCTTGCATTTAGTTTTCTGTGGCTCTTAGTTTGACGATTGTGATTGCCTAATGTAGTTTGTCTGTGCCATGGGCCTCTATTGCTAGCCCCTGTAAATATTTAGATCTTTTGATTTCTCTAATGAACTATACTTTAGAGTGGACATCCAAATTTACCTTAATCCTTGACTTTGTGGTATTTTAAGTAAAGTCACTATTACACACTTTTTTGTTCACCGGACCGTAGGCCCCTTTGAAAGTCAGTATTGCTGTTGTCCTGATTATTTTTAGAGCCATCCCTTAGCCCCCATGGCTATGCAACGTGATATATATATATATATATATATATATATATATATATATATATATATATATATATATATATATATACACATATATATATATATATATATATATATATATATATATATATTTGAAAGACATTTCTTCTTCTTCTTTAACGTGCATTTTCCCATTTTTGTATTGAGATGTTGCCCTTTAAGGACTTTTGATTTGGCTTTGAAGTTATGTGCCCTGCCTGACATCGCTTAGACCCTGGTAGCGTATGTTTCTGTATCATACCCGACCCAATTTCTTCCCAGCATATAGTTATATATATATATAGTTATACGTATGAGATATTTATATATGTTTTAGAAGGTGTTATATATTTGTTTTGAGTGTGTATTTAGTCTTACCCATTTGCTTTTAAGCAAATATATCCGTTGATTACATATATATCCCGGGATGTCTACACGGATAGCATGTGTCTGCCTCTGTGTCAGTGTGTGTGTGTAATTCCCTAACACTTAGGCAGCATCTCAGAACTCGAACTCAGCGCAATGCCCTTTAAGAGTCGTACCCATGATAATATATATATATAGGATATATATATAATTATATATTTATATTATATATATATATATATCATTATAATCAGCCGGCCATTATAGGAAATATATTTATATATATATTATAAAGTCAAATATATATATATCTGATTGAGTCAATATTTTGACATTGATTCTAAGTGAATTGAATGTTCTGGAATGTATTTGTTGGGAATTACACGACGCCGAGTGTAAGAATGTTAAAGAAGAGGTAGCCAGAGCAGCTTCATCCAAGAAAATTTATTATGAATCAGAAGGCTACAGTATATATATATATATATATATTATATCGCAGTTTTTTGTTCACCCCGCGCGTCAGAGCCGACGAAAGAACTTTTTTAATCCGGCAATTTTGAATTTTCCGAAGGACCGAGCAATAGAATTAGCAGTTTGGTGCTTGCCCCTGTCATTGTAATCAGCCGGCCATTAAGGAAACTTTTCCTCCCCTTTTAAAAGTCAAACGAGCGCTTCGATTGAGTCAATATTTTGACCCGATTCTAATGAACTTTCTGGCGCTGTATTTGTTTTGCGCCGAGTGTCGCTGTCAATGAGGTAGCCAGCCCTCTTTAAGGCTGCCTTTTCCGTTCTCGCTTTTTAGGGTTCGCAGTTTTTGTTCTGCGCTGTGGAAATTTTTTTTTTATTTTTCTATTATTTTCAGTTTTATTTCATATTTTAGGTTTAATGTTCCGTATCCTTTTACAGCTTTTTTTTATCTATATTTTACTTCATATTTCATATTTCAGGTTCCCATATATTTTCTGCGGTGATTAAATTTTGTGCGGACCTAATCATTATCATTAATAATGATCGGTTTCTACGTTCAGAAGGTTATATATATATATATATATATATATATATATATATATATATATATATATATATATATATATATATATATATATATATATATATATATATATATATATATATATATATATAGTATGTTCAATAAGTAATGAGAAAATGTCAGGCAAGACACTAAATATGATTTGATCAAAATACTACTTCTTGGTGAAGTACACATACATAGATTCTATAAAATGACAAACTGGCAACTTTCTATATTTGTAGGTCTGAGTGCAGCGGTGAATGTGGTGGAACCAGTCTGATCCAGTTTGCCGATCTGTGAACACTTGCAGGGAAACATGGAGCAACATTACACCATCAAATTTTGTGTTAAACTTAAAACAACCAAACAAGAAGCTTATGAAATGTTAAAGGAGACATATGGGGATGAACAGATGAGCCAAGCAATTTTCTATCGGTGGTTTAACAGATTTTCTGACGGAAATGAACAGGCTGAGGGTGAACCTAGATCTGGAGCACCGAAAAGTGCACACAAGGAGGAAAACATTGAGGAAGTGCAAAGGTTAGTGATGCAAGACCATCGAATATCTGTGAGGATGCTATCTGAAGCTGTTGGTATTACAGTAGTATTGGCACAGTAGAGACAGTTCTGACCGAAGAAGAGTGGAGGAGTGGTCAGTGGTGATTCCACCAAGTCAATGCCCCATGCCACAAGTCAACGCTGGTGACCACCTGGATGGTCGACAGGGGAATGAAAGTGGTACAACACCCTCACTACAGCCCTGACCTAGCCCCTTGCGACTTCTTCCTGTTCCCACGCATGAAAGACAGCCTCAGGGGAACCAGATTTACCTGGAGGGGACTACCTGAAGGGACAACTGAAAGGACTTTGAGGAGGTCTTCCAGGATTGGGAGAGACTCATGCAGAAGTGTGTAGCTGTGAGAGGCAATTATTTTGAAGGAGACAAAGTTCTTCAAGCTTATGAAAATAAATAGTGTCTCTCCTGACATTTTCTCATTACTTATTGAACATACTTGTGTATATATATATATATATATATATATATATATATATATATATATATATATATATATATATATATATATATATATATATATATGCAGTAGTATCTTCGCTTTACCGTTGGTTGCTCGAGCAACGAAATTAAACGTTTGTTCTGGACTTTACTCAGATGGGTGACCATCAAGGCATAACCGGACGCCATTGACATGAGCCCCTTGAAAACCTATGTTGCGGGGCATAGGGCTAGCAACCTCACCCTACAAATCTAAACCCTCTAAACAGAAAGGTGGGTATAGTTAAAAAAGAACTGCATATATATGCTGTCCATCCGTCAAAGAAACCAAAGTATTCGGCAAACAACTGAAACAAAGTAAAAAATGCGCCGATGTTTCTTCAGCGCAGTCGAGTTTTCTGTACAGCCTATGATCAAGGCCACCGAAAATAGATCTATCTATCGGTGGTCTCGGTACCATGAGCAGCGGCCCATGAAACTTTAACCACGGCCCGGTGGTGGCCTGTCCTATATCGTTGCCAGATGCACGATTATGGCTAACTTTAACCTTAAATAAAATAAAAACTACTAAGGTCTGATTGCTGCAATTTGGTATGTTTGATGATTGGGGGTGGATGATCAACATACCAATTTACAGCCCTCTAGCCTCAGTAGTTTTCAAGATCTGCGGGCGGACAGAAAAAGTGCGGATAGAATAAAGTGCGGACGGACATACAAAGCCGGCACAATAGTCCTCTTTTACAGAAAACTAAAAGCGCGCCGTTCGGAAACCCATTCCGCTAACAAGGAGCAAATAAACAAAAAACGCCATAAAAACATTATCCCTTAATTCTATGAAGAGCACGGCTCGATTATTCCGGTTCAGCCGTTTTACTATAATTGAATTGCAATTATTAAAGCCAATCTAATTACAATAATTAGGATGTATACATAAATAAGCTAATGGGATTGCTCTCGGATGCGCGTTGTTGCTGCAGACTGTTTGAGCAAATTGATATGTAAACAGTTCACGCATATTAATCTTACTGGCATTGCGAATAAATGGGATTATTTCCCTAATATGCGCAAATAAAGACAATTGCTTCATATTTTCCTCATATGGAACGCCATTTCATATTTATATTTAATGTCTCTCGCTGGAGATTCGATTTCACGATTTTAATTAATGTCTTCTTTAAAATTTGAACAAAATGCTTTCTTTCTTATTAATGTCTTTAAGAGGGAAAATCATTTTTTTGGTGAAATGTTGTGTATGAAATGTATTTTATGATGTGATTTGATAGTAAAATTAAATTTTAGGTAATATCTCACAAATTGCAAATTTAAGTCTTATAACCATATAATTAATAATACACACACAGACATATATATATATATATATATATATATATATATATATATATATATATATATATATATATATATATATATATATACATAATGACTATATGTATATAAATGTGTATATTTATGTATATGCATATATATATACATATATATATATATATATATATATATATATATATAAATGTGTGTGTTTATATACACACATATATATATATATATATATATATATATATATATATATATATATATATATATATATTATATATGTATGTATGTATATATATGTATAGTATATATAATATTATACATATATATATATATATATATATATATATATATATATATATATATATATATATATATATATATATATATATGTATATGTATATATATACATATACATATAAGTAAACATGTATCACTGCATACATAGCAAAACGATTATTATTCATTAACAATGAAAATAATTAGGTCTACAGACCACAGAAAACACCAGAGAAAGCATCTGGAAATCCAGGATACAAAATAAATGTCCTTCCAGCAACATTAGTCCGGAAATTCCTGCATCACTTGCCAGAATTTGACGGGAATTAATCGAAAATTCTAATGAAAATTAAACTCGCGAAATATTCATTTCCCCACCAGTCTTTCCACGGGGTCTTCGGCGCCGATTGAAGTTCGACTGAGATTTTGGGGCACCTCTTTGTCTGGGGGAAATCCTCTTTGGCCGTCAGGGGTTTGGCCAAGCACCCTGGGGAAATCATGCGTACAGAAGGTTTTTATTGAGGGTTAGGATTTTGGGGTCGCATTCAAATAAACACACATATGTTTTTCCGCATGCTATGTGTACAGAATGGTTTGTATATGCTGTTATTATGCGGATTTGCATATATATATACGCATATTTACATACATTATATCTGTGTGTTTATGTGAACACAGCAATAAAGTGGAATACATAAATACACACATACACACACATATATATGTGTGTGTATGTGTATTCATGTATTTCACTACTGTATCAAAAGTTATAAGATACAGCAGTTATAGCTTCTACGTTCTTATGTTACTTATGTTTCGTTTTTTTTTTTTTTTTGTTCGATTAAATAGTTACCTTCCAACATTTTCACTGTTTTATTCCTTCTATATAAATGTACCTATGTACCTTTGTATAATATATAATATATATATATATATATATATATATATATATATATATATATATATATATATATATATATATATATATATAAATATAAAATTTTTCCCATACATACAGTTAAACCCATACTGAAGATGAGACTTACATTATTACATATGTATTATATCTGTGTGTTTATATTATTGAAGATGAAACCTATTCATATGGAACAAGGCCACCAAAGGGCCCAATGACTTATGATTCAAGCCTCAAAGAACATGCTGCTCATTAGGAAGAAGCAATTGTACAGAAAGAAGAGATAAATAGATAAATAGATAAACGGATAAAAATGAATCAAAATGCAAGAAGAATAAGCTGAACAAAAAGATGACTCAGGTGAGTCTCAATCTCATTCCTGTTTTAATGCGAACAGCATACGTCATTTGTATTTCATCAGAATGTTACACAGAGGGGTAGAGTGAACAATGAAATCCTTTTAAGTAGGTGTGTGTATACGATTTTTGTGCAGTCTGTTTTAGGCTGCGAATAATAGATAGATTTTGACGCTGCAGGTTCAAGAAATTAGATTTCAGGATAAGATATATATATATATATATTATATAAATATTAGTTATATATATATATACTTATATATATTTTCTTATACATTTATAAATGAATTACTCATGTTTCTTTTTTTTTTTTTATTAAATAGCTACCTTCCACTTATTAAATTTCATTTTCAGCCACTGTTTTATGAAAATCCATGTCTCTGTTTATATCGAGAACGGGCAGACGTAACTCGATGAATAAAAGGGACAAATGGTGTCTGTGACAACAAATCATCAACTCTGTCTACCTTAATGTCTATCTCAGGCAAGTTCTAAGATTCAGTCAGTCCGATAGCAAACAGATAGTGGAATAGAATAGAATATAAGATTTATATGGCACCTATATCATTCAGCGCTGAAATATGAGAGTAAAAGGTATGGAAGGTGTAACAGGAGGAAAACTCAAAGCAGTTGCACTATGAATCAATTGTTAGGAAAGTGTGGAAAGTAAGATGGAAGACAGAGAATATGAACGGAGGTACAGTTAAAGGAATATTTTTCCGAAGGGACGCAAAGAACCTTAAGTAATGAACAGTGCACCGCATGAGGTGCACTGATGGTTCTTCAGTTGGGGAGCAAATAGACATACATATGTCATTGTAGAAAATTCTACTGAAGAAAGTGGAACAATTACTTACATGAAACAGGTTCATATTCTGTCAAGAGAATCAGGAAGAAAATGGTGAAGGTTTTTAGGTGTCTTAGTTTTTTTTTTTTTTTTTTTTTATCAGCAGTTTTTTAATAGTTTATC
Organism: Macrobrachium rosenbergii; assembly: GCF_040412425.1. Taxonomy (NCBI): domain Eukaryota; kingdom Metazoa; phylum Arthropoda; class Malacostraca; order Decapoda; family Palaemonidae; genus Macrobrachium; species Macrobrachium rosenbergii. The sequence continues at coordinate 14,069,686 of NC_089794.1, read as the reverse complement.
CATTATGATTATGTAAAGATCTATATATTGTAGATCATGTTGTTTATGCATTCATCTCTCTTCTCTCTCTCTCTCTATATATATATATATATATATATATATATATATATATATATATATATATATATATATATATATATATATATATATATATATATATATATATATATATATATATATATTTATTTATGCATATATATATAGATATACATATATATACATATATGTATATGTATATATATATATATATATATATATATATATATATATATATATATATATATATATATATATATATATATATATATATATATATATATATATATATATACCACACAAGCACAAAGTACCCTATACCACACTACCGAGTCCCTGACTAAATGATCGCCATCTCCATACACTCGGCGTTTGTTGGCCTCGAATTTCATCCCCCGGCCCGTTTCATAAAGACTAAAGAAATCCCGGAACGCTTTGAGCGGGGGAATATTATCCTCGAGGAAGGGCATAAAAGGAAGCCTTCAAAATACAACTCGGGAGGAAGGAAGAGAGTGGATGGCGCTGGAGTGATGGCGGATGGGGAATGACCTCTTTTTTAAGGGCTCTTTTCTCGGCCTTATTTTTCTTTGGGAGTGGTGGAGGTAGGAGGGGGAGGAGGGAGGGAGAAGGGAGCAGGCGTCCTTACTGGGGATTTGTGGAGGTGGAGGATTTTTCTTTCATCTGAGGTGTGGAGGAGTGTTTGCAGAATGAGGTGAAAAATTGCTAGTATGAACGTAAACGCGTGATGAGAAACTTTATTATTATTATTATTATTATTATTATTATTATTATTATTATTATTATTATTATTATTATTATTATTATTATTATTATTATTATTCAAAAGATGAAACCTATTCATATGGAACAAACCTACAGGGGCCACTGACTTGGAATTCGAACTTCCGACGAATATGTTCATTAGGAAGAAGTAAGAGGAGGTAGAGGTAAACTGTAAATGTAAACAGGTGTTATTAAAAATGGAAAAGAATTAGGGTTGATATTCTTGGGAAAAAAATCAATAATACTACTGAGTTCTTCCTAGCAAAAAATCATCAAAATCGTGAGAACTGCTAGTAATTACAGATACTATTTTGAAACACGAGGAACGAGACCGTCAAGAGATGTTTGAGGAGCAGATGTTGGAAGTGATCACAACCTCGTTATCATCCTATTAAATATGAAATTAAAAGTTCCCATAAAAAAGATGACACAAAATATCTGTGTTTAATTAAACAACTGAGGCTTCTTGAAGGGGGACATCTAGAAGCTTTTCCAGTTGAATATCAGAACATTTGGAGCTTAACAAACTTAAAATGAGAAAGAAGTGATCACAATCTGGTCATTATCCTATTAAATAAGAAATTAAAAGTTACCATAAAAAAAAGACAAAATTTTTATGTTTAAATAACTAAAGCTTCTTAAAGGGGGTCAACGAGAAGCTTTTCCAGCTGAACAGTGAAACAGATTTGCAGTTTAACAAACATAAAAGGAGAAGGTGCAGAGAATCAGTGAGGGTTGGATTAACACCAGGACTGCATATCAGTCTGCTAGAAATACATTTGAAATACAGGATAACGAGACTGAAGCCTTGGATACAAGGTTAGACCTGGGATACAATAAAAATTAAAAAAAAAGGTATTTCGAGAAATATATAAAAAAGAAATTAAAAAAAAACATTAACTAAAAATGTGGGATACAATAAAAATGAAAAAGGTATTTCGAGAAAGAGGCTAAGAATAAACAAAAAAATAAAAACTAAAAGTACTCAAGTATAAATAGTGAAGTTAAACGAAGTGGAAGGAGAGATAAGATAGACTATAGAACAAAATAGACATGCATTCAGGGAAAGACATTCCTGCAGAATTATCAATGAAATAGCCATGGGTAAAAAGATAGATATGAAAAAATCTCTCTCTCTCTCTCTCTCATATCCATCTGCCAACAAACACTCCTCAGCAGTTAAACCTACATCGCTTTCAGATTGAACATTTTGTTTTCTGTTTTTTTTTTTTTTTTTGCAATGCTTCATCTCTCAATACTTTCAGCGATTTACTCCTGGCGATGACCTGTTTTTTATTTGTTTGTTTGTTTGTTTGCTCGTTTGTTTGTTGTCTTTTTATTTACTTTCTATTTTAACTCTCGTTTATTTTTTCAATAGCTATTGGTGAGAAGTGGTCTGTCAGGGTTTCCTGTAGAAAGATGCTACGTTATGATTATTTATTTTGAAAAAAAAATTTTTTATTACATTTTTCTGTCATGTGTATATCATTCTTTGCTGTTGACTTTTTGTATGAATCTTTATTACTCTGAACTGTGTATTTTTGCAATTCTTTCCTTTGTGCGTTTCATCTTGTTTTGATTTGGGCATATTGTTGTCTTTGACAAATTCATTCTTTTATTTTTCTTCCATATTCTTTGCATTAGAGTGTTTTATTTTACATTTCTGTTTTAATATGCAGATGCATTATTTTTGTAATGCACCTTTCGACGTGCTTATGTATGTTTTATTTATATCTGTTAATTAATTTAATCATCTTTTTAGTTTTCTGTAAAAGATAACTATTGTGCCGGCTTTGTCTGTCCGTCCACACTTTTTCTGTGAGCCCTCAGATCTTAAAAACTGCAGAGGCTAGAGGGATGCAAATTGGTATGCCGATCATCCACAAGCCAATCATAAAACATACCAAACTGCAGCCCTCTAGCCTCAGTAGTTTTTATCTTATTTAAGGTTAAAGTTAGCTATACGCTGTAGCGGCTGTGCAGAAAACTCGATTGCGTCAAAGAAACTTCGGCGAATTTTTTACTTGCTTTTATTCTAAACACAATTATAATGATGATCATCAAGTGTATTTAAAAGCTGAATTAGAATAATTTTACTAAATCGATTTAAATTTTTCATTTTTAAGGTGTACTGCCTTCATTTAATTTACTGACATCTCATGCCTCATTGTGGCTCATGCCCGAACAGATCAAGGCTTAATAGGTGCTCGGAGGAGGTCATGTGACACTGACAACGGTCATTCATTGATAGTAACCCGTCTAAGTAATGACCAGACACTGTGTTCCCTATGGTATGCTTATGGTACTGACTGGTATTTATGGCATTCACTGGTGGTTACCATCCAGGTAGTGAACAGACCCACTGTCAATTAGCCTTTCAACCTGACTTTCACTACTGGTTATCCATCCATATACAATCACTCAAAAATGGAATACCAGTGTTTTAAAAATTTTGGAAAACAGATATCAAGCGAGAAACCATGCAAGAAAATACAATAAAAAATAAGTGATATTCTAATATGCAAATTATGAGTAATAATTTTGGGGCCTCTTTGCTCGTAATGAAGTGACGAGTTGTTGGAGAGGAAGAGAAAGGATGTTACTATAATAACTGTCAGAGGTCATAACAAGTTCTTATATGGACCCATTTAAATCTCCAACTGCCATCACTATCGTTGTTTCAGAGAGAGAGAGAGAGAGAGAGAGAGAGACAGAGAGAGAGACGACTGTTATAACTGTTAAAACAATCTTGGTCTTATTAAGAAAACAGGGGGGGACTTTTGTCCAAAACAAGCATGGATTATTATTAAAAATAAATTTTGAATGACTAATCCTTAGGACGTGAAGAGTTAACCTTTAACATAAAAGGCAAGATAAACTAGACTAGTAAACACAGTTTTTGGAAGAAAGAATAGTTCGACATCTTCAGTTTGTGATCTCCACACACACACTTGGGATTGTGAGGCATGATATATATATATATATATATATATATACATATATATATATATATATATATATATATATATATATATATATATAATGCCGTTATATATTTCTCATTTCTTTATAAATATATTTTATGCCTCTTATGAAGTTAACTGTATATATAACTGTATATTTTGTAATTATCTAAGTTTCTAAAAACAAAATTGCAAGAAATTCAAAATTAATTTTAGTTAATGTTAAACACCAGCAGTGAACAAATTATGCTCACTAGTGGGAATGTCTCCTCCTCATTGCAAAAGATAATTATTTACATGAAATCTTTAATTACATGGATAGGTAATTTGCCAAACCCTAATTTCTGTTCTTTGTTTTGTTGAAGTGCCATCCTGAGTATGAAATTAAATCTTGTCTCATTATAAAGCCTGTTAGTTACGGATGGTTTGCTTCTCAACTTAATTTTCTCTGGTGTTTATGGCAAAATGGGGAGTTGGAGAGGCTGCCTTCAGTGATCATCCGATGATGGCATCAGTAGAGGGCAACAATGGGGTTTTGCCACTTTTTACAATGAATTTAGATATTTAAGTCTCTCTTTGTTGAAAAATTTGCAATGGTTGTTTTTTTTAGTAGAAATGGTAGAAATATAATACGATATAGTAAAACAAGTCTTATAAAATAATGATTGTTAAATATGCAATTATAATTTAAAATGAATTAAGAGACAGTTTATTAACTTTCCTGCCTGAATATGGCATCAAAACGATAACATACGACGTTATGAGATTTTTTATTTTTGTTTTTGATAACAATAATGGTTCAGATAAAATCATACTTTACTTTATATATAATTTTCATGATTATTCAATAATTATTTTATTAGTCATATAATTTTATCTATAAAAATATAGTTTTCTTCTTTGAAAATTTCAAATCATCTGAAGTGAAATTTTTCAAAATGTTTCGTCATTTTTGTAATGTGAATTTTTCACTCACCATTCTTTTTATATTGTTAACACTAAATGATTATAAATAATGAAATAAGAAAATTACATTTGAATTTAAATATCAATAAAAAAATTACTGTTAGGTGAACAAATTCTGGAAGATGTTCAAAACAGTTTTTCATCGACTGTAACAACAAAATGATGGTGGACAGATTTAGTGGTACCATAAACAGATATCAAGCGAGAAACCATGTTCGTCATATAAAAAAATATATTCTAATACATTTTAAACGCTAATTCTTCCCCTATCAGTCCTTCAGTCATCATTTATTAAAGACAAGTACCAGCGGGAACGCAATCATATACCATTCCAGCCAAGACATGGACCCATTTAAAAAGAGAGAGAGAGAGAGAGAGAGAGAAAGAAGAGATAAAGAGAGAGAGAAAGGATGGGAATAACTGTCAAAACAATCAGTGGACTCACTTAAGAAAAAGAGAGAGTAGGGGGTGGAGGGGGCTGCAATTATCCAAAACAATTTTTGGATTAATTTAAAAGAGACACATAGATAGAGAGAGAGAGATAGAGAGAGAGAGACAGAGAGAGAGACAGAGATAGAGGATGGGAATAACTGTATAAAACAATATGGACTATACTTAAGAAAAATAGAGAGAGAGGGGTGGATATATAACTGTCCAAAACAATATGGACCCATAACGTTTCAGCAAACACAGAGGAAGAAAGAGAGTTCGACATCTTCAGTTTGTGATCTCCACATGCTACTTGGGATTGTGAGGCATGACATTATATATATATATATATATGTATATATATATATATATATATATATATATATATATATATATATATATATATATATATAATATACAAATTTCTTCTCATAACATTGGGGCAATACATCTAATTTCCTCCAATGTTTATTTACCAGGAACAAAATTTCTGGAAAATCGTCTGGATCTGGTTATATAATTATTCCATGCCTCTTTAATTGACACCGAGAGGAATTACCGATTGTAATTTCTGATAGAAATGAAGAAAATCCTGAGATAAATTCAATTGCCATTATAAATTTTAGTTCGGACAGTGCTTCGAGATCTTTTCTATGGGATATACAAAAAATGGGGCATGGAGATTGATAATTACAGGTTGCTCTAGGGACCGAGATCCTTTTGGCATAGGACGAATCACAGACGAATAGAGTCTCGTTTTCATGAAAATTAGCTAATATTAGATCTCTGAAATGATGAAATAGCTGGTAATATATAGTAAAACGTTAAAATGCTGCAGTTGAATATTTATCTAATTTAAATAATAAAAATGTGTACAAAATATCATATAAAATATTTGATGTTTTATGATATACAATATAAGTATGGCCTCTTTCATACTATACTGATCAATGGGTTTTTTTCAAATAAAAATATTATTATATAATTGAAAAACTATCAAAATTAGGTTTATTATTATTAAAATTTTAAATGACAAAAACACATATAATGATAGTGAGCATTGTTATGTAAAATATGGTAAAACATAACACACTAAAAGATTATAAATATGAAATAGAGTCAACTGGATAATAAAACAATCACAAAAACAAAATATCAATCCACAATTTTCGCAAAATTAAGAAAATGATTATGAACAGATTCAATAGCACACATATATATATAAAGATTTACGTTTGTATATATAAATATTATATAATTCATTTAAACGCTGCATTCCCTATCATCCGATCAGTCATCATTTTTAAATACTTGCAGAGAACGCAATCAGTGTAAAACCACTTTGAAAAGCCCAGCCAGACAAAAGGTAAGGCTGAAATATCATGGAGCGATAGACTTGCCTCTCGAAAAGTGGAAAGTCACAAAAGTCAGTGAATACAGAAGAACGTTGTGTGTACCAATGAGGATGCAATTATCAAATTTTTTTTTTTATTAATTTGGTTAACAAATATTTTCTTTCACACACAAGGAAGGAAAAATAAAATAAATATCTTGATCTATTATGGTAACATGTATTAAGTTTATATATGTAAATGTTATATTATATATAAAAATATTTATTATCAAGTGTTCTTTCATAGGTTTATATTTATATATAATTTATGGTAATTGTAAAGTAATAAATGTAGATATATATAATATAAAGTTATACCTTTTATAAAAATATATATATATATATAGATATTATATATACCAATATTCATTTATAGATATATATATATATAATATATTATATATACACGTAATAAAAATAAATACGTTTATGGATAAATATATACAACAATTTGTTCTGGAAAAATGTCTGAATTTGTTATGGAAGGTTAATTCATGTAATTATGTTTTTATTATTTTGTAAAGAGTATTAACGGTAAACTTCATGATAAAAATAGAAGAAAAAATTGTCAGGGGCACACATTTATACTGCGGACAGTGGACGAGATTAAATATAAATACATAACAGAATATAAATGTATAATTACAGGTTGCTATAGGTATGAGATATATATTGGCATAAAACACACACACACATTATGTGTATATATAGCTAATTAATAGATCCTCATATGATGATGATATAAGCTATAAAGCTATATATATATGATAGTTTATCTATATAATAAAAATGTAAACAGAACATAAAAAACACGCAAATTTCAACTGATGGCCTCTTTCTCATACTATCAATGGGTTTTTATTATTTTTATTATTATTATTATTATTATTATTATATTATTATTATTATTATTTATTATATATTATTATTATACATGACTTCGCAAATAATGATAGTGAGCATTGTTAAGCAACAGTGGTAAAATCATTTGCAACTGTAAATTGTAAAAACCCCGAGCGTCAACTGCAATGAACAATCACACCAATATCAATTGGAACCATCCAATAAAACCGAAAAAAACGCATCCGAGAAAACACACATTGATATATACAGGGATGCTGATTGGATAGATGTATAGCATTCTGAGATAAAGGTTGTAATTGAGATAGTATAAATTAAATAGAGAGAGAGAGGGTGAGTGTAAAAATGAGTCATTGTGAAACGGCGTTCTTTATTCTAAATTGATTGAAAATTGATTGATTGAGAGAGAGAGAGAGAGAGAGAGAGAGAGAGAGAGAGAGAGAGAGAGAGAGAGAGAGAGAGAGTTGTATGACTAAGAGGATAAAATCAAACTATTTTTTATTTATGGGCTTTTGGTTAAGAAATATTTTTCTTTCCTTGGAAGGAAGGAAAAATAAAATTAAATTCTTGATCTATTCAGGGTTAAATGTATTAAGTTTCGAATGGAAATGTTATAAGTTATATAAAGAAAGGATTTATTCTCAAGTGTTCTTTCGTAGGTTTGTAAAGAAAATATTTTATGGGTTATGTAAAGTAATAATGTAGATATATATATAATAAAGTTAACTACCTTTTCCCTAAAAATGTGCATATGCCACAGAAATTATGTATACCAATATTCATTTCTAGATAAGTGTGAATATTTACGAAACGTGAAAAAATAAATACGTTTATGGGATAAATATATACAACAATTTGTTCGCGAAAAATGTTTGAATTTGTTATGGAAAGTATTCATGTAATGTATGATTTTTTTATTATTTTGTAAAGTATTAACAAAAACTTCATGCTTAAAAATAGTGACAAAACTGTCACACACACTTATACATATATATTATATATAAATACATACACACATATAAATGTATATGTATATATACATACAATATGAAATTTTTATCACACCGTGATTTATATGTATATACAAATGTCGTTTAATATCAAATTTATATTAAACACATGCATATGTATAAATATATATATATATATATATATATATATATATATATATATACAAATACACTGTATACACACACACACACACATATATATATATATATATATATATATATATATATATATATATATATATATATATATACAACTGACAGAAAAGCCATTTCCACAAGCTATAAATTTTCATTTGGCCGCAGTAAAGAAAATTCCGAGCGACGGCTGATGGAGAGGCACAGCAACGATTGGAACCATCCAATAAAACCGATGTAAAACGCATCCGAGAAAACAGCTGATCCTCCAGGGATGCTGATTGGAGAGATGAAAGCATCAGGAGATGAAGGATGTAATTGGGGGAGAGAGAGAGAGAGAGAGAGAGAGAGAGAGATCATTGTGAAACGGCGTTTCCGATGCCGATTGAGTGATTGAGAGAGAGAGAGAGAGAGAGAGATCATTGTGAAACGGCGTTTCCGATGCTGATTGATGTGAATGATTGAGAGAGAGAGAGAGAGAGAGTTAATCTTTTGCGTGAATTGTGAAAAGGAGTTTCCGCCAGTTACTATTGATGTCGATTAATTGATTGATTGTGTTGAGAGAGAGAGAGAGAGAGAGAGAGAGAGAGAGAGAGAGAGAGAGAGAGAGAGAGAGACATTAACTTTGCAAGATCATTGTGAAACGGCTTTCCCGACAATTACTATTGATGTCGATTGATTGATTGATAGTGTGTTGAGAGAGAGAGAGAGAGAGAGAGAGAGAGAGAGAGAGAGAGAGAGAGAGAGAGAGAGAGAGAGAGAGATTAACTTTGTGAGATCATTGTGAAACGGTGTTTCTGCCAATTACTATTGATGTCGAATATGATTGAGAGAGAGAGAGAGAGAGAGAGAGAGAGAGAGAGAGAGAGAGAGAGAGAGAGAGAGAGAGAGATTAGCTTCGCGAGATCATTGTGAACAGACGTTTCCGCCAATTACTATTAATGTCGATCGATTGCTTTTTTCGAGTTGGTGAGAGGCTGCAGTTATTCTGTAAAGCTCTTGCGTGATTGTCTTGTATTTTCCTTCTCTGGATTCTATTGGCATTTATGTTTTCATAGATTTTTAGGGTTATCGATTTTATATCTATTTTATTAGTATGTTCATTTATCTTTAAAGATCTTATATTTTTTGTTCTTAATAATAATAATAATAATAATAATAATAATAATAATAATAATAATAATAATAATAATAATAATAATAATAATGAGTCACTAAAATGGTGAAGAAATCCACAGTGGTGCAAATGTAAATATAATAATAATAATAATAATAATAATAATAATAATAATAATAATAATAATAATAATAATAATAATAATATTATTATCATTATTATTATTATTATTATTATTATTATTATTAAGAAATAAAGTGGAAAGAGCCACAGAAGAGAGGCATGTAAATGGAATGTTAGAATAGCCTGAAGAGATATGGGATGATATGAAAGGGACTGTGGTTCCATCAGCAGCAGAGGTGTGTGGGCGGACAAGTGGCAACCAGCAACAGGTTCAAAGAGTAAAAAAACAGAAGATGGTGGGAAGAAGAAACAGGAGGTTCAAAGAGGGTAACAAAGAGAAATGCAGCGATTGCAAAGGGAGAAGCCATGAGAGCGTGGTATGAGAAGGTGGGAACACCAGAGGGAGAAAAGATAATCTACAGAATTGCAGAAGCGAAAAGAAAAGACAAGCAGGAAGTAGGAGAGGTAGGAATTATTAAAGATGAAAATGGAAATGTCTTAACTGAGGAAGAAGATGTCAAGAAAAATGGAAAATATTTTTCTCAACTATTGAATACTGAGAATGAGTGTGAAGAACTGGAAAATGTTCCTCCAGTAGAAGGACCAAGAACAAACATCAGAGAGAGAGTGAAGTAGAGAATGCTATAAAGAAAGGAAAAGTAAATAAAGCTGCAGGAAAGTCAGGGTTAACAATAGAAATCTTTAAAGCATTGGGAAATCTAGGCAAAGAGTGGGTGCACACACTATTGGAGAAGATCTGGGATGCAGAAGAAATGTCAAGGGACTGGAACGATAGTTGGAGAATTAAAATGTATAAACAAAAAGGAGACGTGTTAAACTGTGAGAACTAAAGATGAATAAGGCTTTTGGAGCATGTATTCAAGACATTAGAAAGAATAATAGAAGGGAGGTTGAGAGAGATGATAGATATTCATGAGCAGCTGTTTGGGTTTATGAAAGGAAAGAGCACAATGGATGCTATTTTTATAGTAAGACAAGTCCAAGAGAAATATTTAGAAGGAAACAGGAAAGTTTACATGTGTTTTGTGGATCTTGAAAAGGCGTATGACAGGGTACCAAGAAGAGTAGTTTATTGGTGTTTGAGAAAGAGAGGAGTACCAGAGAAGTTGGTAAGGTAGTGAAGATGATGTATGAGGGTGCAAGAACCAGGGTACAGACAATATGGGGAAACTGAGGCATTCCCTGTGGAGATTGGCCTCCATCAGGGATCAGCTCTGAGTCCATTCTTGTTCCTCGTCGTTAAAGACACTTTGACATCTGTGTTGAGGAACAACGAAGAACTGTGGGAAATGATGTTTGCTGATGATTTAGTCATTATAGCAGACACAGAAGAAGAACTGCAAGAAAGGTTTTTAGCATGGAAAGGTGCCCTAGAAAAGAAAGGATTGAAAGTGAACATTGGAATGACAGAGCTAATGATTAGCAGTAAAGGACATGAAGAAGTAAACATTCAAGTGGAAGATGGTACAGTGTTAAACCAGAACGATGAGTTTAACTACATGGGATCAGTAATAGCAGAGGAGGGAGGTACTGAGAAAGCAGTGAGACAGAGACTGAAAGAAGCACGGCAAAAATGGATGGAAGTAACTGGAGTTGTTTTAGACAAGAAAATGCCATTAAGGCTTAAAATGAAAATTTATAAGACAGTTATCAGGCCCATACTATTATACAGGGCAGAAACTTGGCCACTTAAGCAGAAAGAGGAGGGACTGTTGGAAAGAACCGAGATGAGGATGGTGAGATGGATTGCTGGAATATCACTATTGGAAAGGAGGGAGAGTCAAGATATAAGAAGAATGTGTGGTATATGTAATGTAAAGGAGAAGACTAGGGAAGCTCGTTTGAGATACTATGGCCATGTTATAAGAAGAGAGGAGGTGGAACCAATCAAGAGAGCTAAGGACATGCCAGTGATGGGGAGGAGGAGTGTGGGCCGTCAACGGATCATATGGATGGATGTGGTGAGGAGGGATATGGGTGAGGTGGGAATGGGGGAAGAATATGCAAGGAATAGAAATAGATGGAGAAAGTTGACTCAAGCGGCTGACCCTGCTATACAGTGAGATTAATAAGGTCGAAATATTCATATTATTATTATGTTTCCTTATCCTAAGACTATTTCCCTTCATGTGCATATATATATATATATATATATATATACAGTATATATATATATATATATATATATATATATATATATATATATATATATATATATATATATATATATATATATATATATGTGTG
>NC_089794.1:14022602-14055102 GCF_040412425.1 Macrobrachium rosenbergii | reverse complement strand
ATATATATATATATATATATATATATATATATATATATATATATATATATATATATATATATATATATATATATATATATATATATATATATATATATATATATATATATATATATATATATATATATATATATATATATATATATATATATATATATAAAATATAAAAATATAAGAGAGAGAGAGAGAGAGAGAGAGAGAGAGAGAGAGAGAGAGAGAGAGAGAGAATCGGACAGACGGACAGATGAACAGAAAATGGACGTCTAAAATATGATGCTGGAAGAAGGTTAAACAAATAAAGAATTACAGAAAAAGAGATAAAGAAATCCAGCAATTTGCAATAGAGGGATACATTTATAGTCTTAAGGAGAGGTATAGAGACATAGAACCTACATAAACACATAACGTATAGATTAACAGAGAGAGAGAGAGAGAGAGAGAGAGAGAGAGAGAGAGTGCTAAATTGAGTTTTTGTGCATGCTTGCGCTACTGCTATCTAATATATGCAGGAAATCATTTTTTTTATTCTATTTTGTGGGAAGGTACTTACGTAAGTAACATCAAAAACAACACCTGAAATGAGCTATAATGATATTAAACAGTTATACATCATGACAATAATAATTAAGGATATTAATAGTAATAATAATAATAATAATAATAATAATAATAATAATAATAATAATAATAATAATAATAATAATAATACAGTAATGAAATTAGTAATAATACGGACACCGACAGCGATAACAACTTGAACCATAAAAGCGATGACAATAATAACATAAATGATAATATTAACGAAAATAGTAAGATTATAATGAATAATACTGGTAGATCATTAATATTTTGTCTTAATTTCGACGTATACGTCAAACCATAATTTGATATCTCTCTCTCTCTCTCTCTCTCTCTCTCTCTCTCTCTCTCTCTCTCTCTCTCTCTCTCTATGCTATATGTGTATATATGTGTGTGATATGCATCTACACACACATATATATATATGTGTATATATATTATATATATATATATATATATATATATATATATATATATATATATATACAATATATATATATATATATATATATATATATATATATATATATATATATACTGTATATATATGTATATAAATATACACCTTTGCATATATCTATATATATTTATACATACATACATAACACATATATAAATATTTATATATATATATATATATATATATATATATATATATATATATGTGTGTGTGTGTGTGTGTGTGTGTGTGTGTGTGTGTATGTGTGTATGTGCGTGTTTGTGATTATAATGCACTATTGAATGCTGGAAATTCAAGATTGTTTATCATATTCTCGAAATGTTGAAGAGACGAATTGCTGACAGACAAAATGAAAAGAAAATCCTCTGCTTTATTTGCGGGTCTGAAATGATCATGTTGACATACCCATTTGAAGAGAGAGAGAGAGAGAGAGATCTAATGTATATATGATATTAAGCATAAGAAGATAAGCATCAAGAAGATGGAGTTGATTCTTGGAAGTTGGAAATCTGTACTGTACAACCAAGAGAGAGAGAGAGAGAGAGAGAGAGAGAGAGAGAGAGAGAGAGAGATCCATTTACTCAATTGCATATTGCAGGCAACAGCTATTTTTATCTTGCATTGTGTAAAAGATGTGTTCTTACAATACTTGTTTGGCATACCGTCCTGTTTAAACAACAAGCATATCAAGGACTAAGTGCATAAGTTTTCTCTCTCTCTCTCTCTATACACACACATATATATATATACATGTATGTATACATATATATATATATATATATATATATATATATATATATATATATGTATATATATATATATATATATATATATATATATATATATATATATATATATATATATATATATATATATATATATTCCCCTACTGGTAACATATACCTACAGTATATAACAAGTATAAAATCTCTCTCTCTCTCTCTCTCTCTCTCTCTCTCTCTCTCTCTCTCTCTCTCTCTCTCTCTCTCTCCCTGTTCATTAGAGACAAGAACATCGTAAACTTTTAATCACGTTTTGTTTTCTTCAGAAAACAAACACTTTTTTCTTCCTAGAAAAAGCAGTGTTTGTTATCTTCAGATTCGTCTTGCAAACGTCCGTCGCTTGACATTTGCAGTTTGTTCTTGAAGAGATTAATTAGTTTATAGAGCAAAGAACTTCGCTCTCTCTCTCTCTCTCTCTCTCTCTCTCTCTCTCTCTCTCTCTCTCCTTCCTCATTCACTTGTATGTATACATATGTGTGTATATATACATATACGTGCACACACACACACACACATATACATATATATATATGTATGTATTCTTGTATGTGCGTATATTCACACATACTGTTTATATATATATATATATATATATATATATATATATATATATATATATGTGTGTGTGTGTGTGTGTGTGTGTGTGTGTAATTGTAATAGCTACAATGTCTTCTTAACTTCTCGAATTCTTCGCGCTTTTTTGGATATGCTTGTCACTACAAAGCCGTAAATATCCAAGTGCAAGAAATTGAAGTGGCTTGGATGTCCAGTCGCGGGAAACGAACCCGCGTCACCATATCCACAAGGAGGTCGCGCTGCCGACCTAACCAACGCGACCTCCTTGTGGTTATGGTGACGCGGGTTCGTTTCTGCGACCAGACATCGAAGCCACTTCAGTTTCTTGCACTTGGATATTTACGGCTTTGTAGTGACAAGCATATGCAAAAATGCGAAGAATCGAGAAGTTAAGAGGACATTGTGGCTATTACAATTACATATGTATCTGGTAAAAGTGACTATTAGATACTGACATATATAAATATATAGATGTATATTTCATATATATATATATATATATATATATATATATATATATATATATATATATATATATATATATATATATATATATATATATATATTTATAAATAGATATAAACAAATAAAAATCAATGTAACATAAACAAGATTTAAACACTATAAAAGCACATCTGTCATCGTAACAAATACAGACAAGTAAAGAGCAAACAAACGCATATTCATATAAAACAAGCACAGCCTATGCACACTGTAAGTCTCGTAATTAACCAGAAATTTCCACGACCGTCGTGGCTATAACTTCCGTTGACGCCCGGATAAGGAAACCCAATATGGCCCTGACAGACATGTCAATATGCCCATAATGGAATTAATTTGTGGATATTCTAGACTCTATGGCCCAGGTCCCCGAAATGAGAGAGCTATTCATCTTGCCTCAGCCAATCCTGCTAAATTTCCTCCACTTCACGTGTTCGATGCCGGTCTGGCTGTTCAGTTTGTCTTTGTTTGGGGAGTTTCTGAGTTTTTCGGAAGAAGTAAAACACTACAAAACGGGGAAACTTATGCTTCTTAGCCTTGGAAGTTTGATATAATTCTGTATTTTGTATTTACCAGTTCGTAGAATGTCCGAGGTTTTCTTTGGGGACTATCTGGATTTTTCGGAATATGTAAAAAAACTACAAAACGGAGAGGCTTGTGTTTCTTAGCCTTGGAAGTTTTGATGTGATTCCGTATTTTGTATTGACCTGTTTTGTAAAATGTCTGAGTTTTGTAGGGTCATCCATCAACAATATCAAACAGTTTGTTAACCTGTCATCTTATAAGAAAATCATTTCTAATTTACCTGAGCTTTTCATACTCTACACTAGAATATCCAAATCTATCATGTCACAGTGTCTCAGAAACAGTTATTCCCGAATGGTATAGATTGTTCGAGTGGTGATTGTTATTTCTGTCGAAATTGTAAGGCTATTCAACTTGTAATTAATAGGCCTAGCGTGTCCAATACCTGATATGTAGAGCGTTCCTGTTTGTATGTCCGTAAGGAATTCTGCTTTTGGGAGGCAGACCATACACATTTCCTTCAGTGCAACATGACATAAGGTTACGCACGCGCTTGCAGTCATGCTATACATGCATGCACCAACGTCTATTCTATCATGAAGACAACTTCAGTATATAAAAGTACATTCTATAACGACACCCATTAGAACACATTATATATATATATATATATATATATATATATATATATATATATATATATATATATATATATACAATATAATATACTGTATATATATTCACTAGGACACATACACACAGCATATATATATATATATATATATATATATATATATATATATATATATATATATATATATATATATATATATATATATATATATATATATATATATATATATATATATATATATATATATATATATATATATATATTATATATATATATATATATATATATATATATATATATATATATATATATATATATATATATTTGTGTGTATGTGCACTCTGTATAAATATGCATATCAGCACAAAGACAGCTATACACTGTATTGTATACGGAATGTATAAACCTGCATAATACCTTCAAGTCTTCAAAGATATTTCCAAGGCAACCACACACCCACACCCACCCACACACATACATACACACACACAAGCACACACACACACACACACCACACACACACACCACACACACACGCATTCCAATATAAAATCGTTTTCTTTCATGAAGTTTAATCAAATTCCTTTCGCTTTGCCAACTCCCTATTCAGACACTCAGTTCAAGACAAACAGGAAGAGAAATTTTTTCTCTTTATGAAATGAAATTAGGAAAAGTCTCTTTTTTCCTCCGAAGGCTTTTGAACCCGTTCGTCTAAAAAGATTCTCTTTTTCTTTCTTTTCTCTCTCTATGGAGAGAAAGAGGGAATTGCATGAAAAATGGGAAATTCTGAATCTTTTTCTCGATGAAGAAAGAATTTAACAAGAAGAGCAGAAGATGCTTTCTCTCGCACTCTCCATCTGCACAGCTTTAAACATCGTGAATAAATGAATAACAGGATTTTTCACTGGAGTTTGACGTCATCCCAGCACTCTCTCTCTCTCTCTCTCTCTCTCTCTCTCTCTCTCTTCTCTTTTATCTATCTATCTATCTATTTCTTCTCTCTCTTTCTCTTCTCTCTGTCTTATCTATCTATCTTTATTTATCTATCTATGATCTATCTTGATATTTCTGTTAACTGTAAACTCTCTCTCTCTCTCTCTCTCTCTTCCTTTATTTATCTCTATCTCTCTCTATCTCTATTTCTGTTCTCTCTCTCTCTCTCTCTCTCTCTCTTACTTCCTTTATTTATCTGTTTATCTATCTATCTATCTTGATATTTCTGTTAACTGTAAACTCTCTCTCTCTCTTTCTCTCTCTCTTCCTTTATTTATCTGTTTATCTATCTTTATATCTATCTTGATATTTCTGTTAACTGTCACTCTCTCTTCCTCTCTCTCTCTCTCTCTCTCTCTCTCTCTCTCACTACCTTTATATATCTGCTTATGTAACTATCGATTTTATTTCTGTTAACTGTAAACTCTCTATCTCTCTCTCTCTCTCTCTCACTTCTTTTTCCTTTATGTATCTGTTTTATCTATCTATCTTGATATTTCTGTTGACTGTAAACTCTATCTCTCTCTCTCTCTCTCTTTTATATATTTATTTATCTACCTATCTACAAAATTTCTTGATATTTCTGTTAACTGTAAATCTCTCTCTCTCTCTCTCTCTCTCTCTCTCTCTCTCTCTCTTCCTTTATATATCTGTTTATCCATCTATCTATCTTGATATTTCTGTTAACTGTAAACTATATTTCCTTCAGTTTCATTGGAAGATATGAAAAATGAAAAACACGGATGTATATACACACTCTTACACCTTTAAACTCTTATAAGCATCTACGATACCAGCACTAGTTACTTATCTGAATCTCCACTTATACCATTAAGCAGTTATAAAAAACATTAATTTAATGAAAGTCGAAGTAAAAAAACTTAATAATATAAGTACGAGCTTTTGGAAGCAAACTTATTGAAAAAAAAAAAAAAAACTCACGCGCACTACTATAATTACTCATTAAAAAAGAAAACTACATATACTTGCATGAAAGTGACAACGAGCGCGCGGGCTCATCGTCTATTGCGATGTGAAACACTCAATAATGAAATAAATAAAAAAAAAGAAACTGAATTCCAAAATGGATGATAACTAGATCAAGCTATCGGGCTCACTCCGTGGAAAAAAGTGGCTTTGTTTAATAATCTTGTTTCGCCCGTGCTAATTGGGAGCGATCAGGAATTGGCGACTCTCTCTCTCTCTCTCTCTCTCTCTCTCTCTCTCTCTCTCTCTCTCTCTCTCTCTCTTGATTTATATGGTGTATGAAAACTATATTACAATTTTGAATTCATAATATATACCTTGAATTAATAATATATACCTTTAGAGTGATAAATCTCTCTCTCTCTCTCTCTCTCTCTCTCTCTCTCTCTCTCTCTCTCTCTCTCTCTCTCTCTCTCTCTCTCCTGATTTATATGGTGTAAGGAAAATATATTATAACTCTGAATTAATAATATATACCTTGAATTAATAATATATACCTTTAGAGTGATCTCTCTCTCTCTCTCTCTCTCTCTCTCTCTCTCTCTCTCTCTCTCTCTCTCTCTCTCTCTCTCTGATTTATATGGTGTAAGGAAAATATATTATAACTCTGAATTAATAATATATACCTTGAATTAATAATATATACCTTTAGAGTGATCTCTCTCTCTCTCTCTCTCTCTCTCTCTCTCTCTCTCTCTCTCTCTCTCTCTCTCTCTCTCTCTGGTGTAAGGAAAATATATTATAACTCTATTAAGGAAAATAATATTACCAACTATGAATCGATAAGTGGGATTCTTTGTTCATCTTTTTGTAGCCATGGGTTTATGTGAATAATAATATATGTACCTTTAGAATGATAAGTTTTCTCTCTCTCTCTCTCTCTCTCTCTCTCTCTCTCTCTCTCTCTTCTCTCTCTCTCTCTCTCCAAGTCTGTCTCTCTGTCTTTCTCTCGTTATGCGGGCCACGTAAGACAGAATAACTATAGTAAGGATCTGGTCTGTATGTGGATGAGTGGCCATCTTGGAGCTGGAAGTGTTACTGGTATATATTCAAACGACTTGCTTGGTTTGTAAAAGGTTGGGAGATGCCTAGCAAACTCAAGATCAGTCAAATCAAACAATTAAAGGTTTGATTCGCGGGTTAGGTGCATTACTATATGCACATTCCGTTAACTTCTATTATGTCTCTGTTCATGTAAGTAATAGATTCTATACCTGGAAGTTAGTCAGCTTCAGTAGGTCGAAGCAATTGCTGAAAACAGGAAGGCTACCGTTTTCTGGAGCCACTCGCCATGAATGTTAAGGTATGTAGGCAATATGATATATATATATATATATATATATAGTATATATATATATATATATATATATATATATATATATATATATATATATATATATATATATATATATATATAAACTTTATCACATACACAATTGTTCTGTGCATTAGTAGAATTACTAACAGGACCTCATTCAAATGGATGGTATCTAGTGGAGATAGTTATTTAGGAAAAGTTATAAGCTTTGTAGGACACAGTCCTCATTATCAAGTATATATATATATATATATATATATATATATATATATATATATATATATATATATATATATATATATATATAAACATATATATATACATATAAATATATATATCTATAAATCTTTTTTCTTTCATAAAATTAATAAATCGAAACACTTTCTGGATCAAACAAGACTCTATAAACTTAGACTAAACATTTCCCTTCGATAAGTGGGGCATTAATAAAAAAAATTTCAGCTGCAATTAGTTCATATTCCTCCGTATTGAAACAAACTCGCTTTTTTCCGAGTCTAATCTTCTTAATGAAAGGCGTCTTTGATTAAATCTCACCGTCTTCACTTGCAGCTCCGTGAAGATTTTACTGACAAGAAATTGAGAGAGAAAAAAAAACTTAATTTCCGAGAATGAAAGAACTTATAATACTTTTTAACAATAGACGAGAAATTTTTGAAAGATAATACAGAAATATATCCTGATATTAAGTTTAAAGGAAGGAGTTGGGTGTTATATATAAAAGGAAATTATTCTCCATTAATGTAGTTATAAAAGAATAATCATTTTGGTGCATTATAATTCCATGTGAATTTCATAATTTTAGACAGTATTATGTAGATTTTGCATTATGTAATTATATTACGAAAATAATTAATAGTCGAGGTTTTGTAACAAGTTTTACACAAACGAACCATGCAAGAGTTAAAATGAATGTTGCAGAGTTATGCAAATTTAAATTCATAACTAAAACAAAATAAAAATTTTTTGAAATATACCAGAGTTAATTAAGATTCTTAAATATCGCAATATAATTATAGTATTTGAAAAAAAAAATTAGAATGTAATGAGTATATATCAAGGAAACAAGACGAATTTTGTAAATGTGATTGGAAAAATATATAGGATATACAGTATATATATAAACATAATATATATATATATATATATATATATATATATATATATATATATATATATATATATATATATATATATATATTATACATACATACAATTGGCACTAATTATAAAGAAGAGTTATTTTCCTAATTACATTTGCAAAATTCGTCTCCTTGATATAGTCTCATTAAATCACAATTTTCTTAATTACTATGATCAGATTACAATTTTTAGAAATTTGAATTAACTGGGGTATATTTCTAGTATATTAAAATATGTATATATATATATATAATAATATATATATATATATATATATATATATATATATATATATATATATATATATATATATATATATATATATATATATATATATATATATGTGTGTGTGTGTGTGTGTGTGTGTGTGTCTGGGAAAAACAGCTGTGTCTCTTTAGACGTTATGATGTTCAGCCTGTCTATGCCAAATTATAATAGTTACAATATCTAGAGTATCTTTGTAGCAGTTGCAACTGTAATACTGTCTACGACACATCCGCTAATCGGAGAACAACTGCAACTGCAATACAGTGTACGAGATACCAGCACATCCGGGGCAGTTTTAGACAGTTGCTCTGCCCACGAGGGACAGTTGCACCCCCCTAAACAATCCTTCACTAAGCACTGTCTCAAACGCATATATTTCCCTGCACTCCGTCTCGCTAAAACACCATCTAAAACACCGACGACGCGTCGGTTCCTTGGCACGGGCAGTTCCTGCACCGTAATAATAATTATTCGCCGATAGGACTCGGGTATAAATTAATATCGTGCGTTTATTGCCCAATATTGATTTAAGGGCTATTTTGCAACCAGGAAATTACTGCCGATAAATTACTGAGTCGGACGTTTATAGAGGGTGGTCCATTCGGTCAGGATTGTGACATATCGCCGTGAAGAGGAATGTTTATAAATATTTTTAATGTTTCTCATTCAGCTTTCATTTCCGTGTTGCCTTTTTTAAATGGACCAAGGCGTAAACGCCATTAATTTCCGAGGAAAAAGTTGCGTTAGTTTAGAATAGCCATACGCAAAAAAAATAAATAAATAAAAATCAAACTAATGATAAAAGAATGATCTGAATTGAAAAAAACGTAGCAATTGAAAGAGATCATAAATAAAATTAAATATCAAACCACTGATACAAGAATTAGAATTGAATTGCACAAAATATAACAGATAAAAGAGATTATGGTAAACATATGGTAAACATCTATTTATTTGATAATAATTCACCTTAATTGGTTACATTTAATCGTTATTTTTTCCTCTCTCTCCCTCTCTCTCTCTCTCTCTCTCTCTCTCTCTCTCTCTCTCTCTCTCTCTCTCTCTCTCTCTTTCAAATATTGCCTTTAAGATAAATGTAAGTGGCTACATAGCCAATTACTGATTCTTTATCTGTTATTTTTTTTCTAAATTTCCTGTCGGTTTTATCTTTAACTTATTATCATGATTTTGCAAATATTTTAATACATACAAAACTTTGCACATTATTCAATAATAATAATAACAATAATAATAATGTGCTGAAATTTTCATAATTCACAATAATAATAATAATAATAATAATAATAATAATAATAATAATAATATAATAATAATGTGCTGAAATTTTCATACTTCACAATAATAATAATAATAATAATAATAATAATAATAATAATAATAATAATAATAATAATAATAATATGCTGAAATTTTCTTAACTCAGTTGAATAATAATAATAATAATAATAATAATAATAATAATAATAATAATAATAATAACAATAATAATAATAATAATATCCTTCGCTTAAATTTCTATAATTCACCTGCGCATTATCTTTCTTCACTCCTTACCTGTGCCTACCTGAAGTTTTTAATTTACGACCTGCTTGAGGTTGGAAGCAAGCAATTACCCATTGAATTTATGACTGTCTTGAAAAGGAGAATTAGCAGTTATTCAATGTATCGAAATACTTAGCAATAAATTGCTTAAAAGATGGAGATGACAAATGCATGTGATTTACTACCTATTGTCATTTGTTTTTTTCTTTATTATTATCGTAGGATTCCCTTTCGGCTTTTGAATTTTGTCATGTTTTTTTTTTTAAATGTATTTTCCTTTTTTCTTTTTAATGCTTTTCGTTCTTGTTATAGCATTGTTTTCTGATTCTGAATTTTGTCTGTGTTTTTTTTTTATTTCATTTTATATATTTTTTTATTTATCTCTTATTGTTTTCTTTTCGATTCATAGACTTCCTTTACATTTTTGCATTTGGTCTATTTTCTGAATTATCTTTGTATTTTATTCCTTCTATGCAAATCACGTTGTTCCCTTACGTATCTTCTTTCTCCATATTTATTCCCTTTGTTATTCTACACTGGTTGTTATCGTATGATTTCTGGCGTGTATTGAATGATTTTCCGTCTACTTCATTTCTTTTTTATATGTCGTTAATTTATATTTAACTGAACTCTGAAATTTTTCTCCGCACAGTTCATCTACCTACTTTGTTCCTACATGTTGTCTTATACTTGTCTTTTTATAGTGTCTCACCCGGTTGTGTTCTTAAATGTTCTGTCACCCTTGTGTTCACCTGATTCTTTTCTTTACTTTGTCTTTAATTGTTGCCTTAATTCTGTCTTCCTTGTCTCTCTACTGTACTAAATTGTTCTCTCATTTTTGTATTGCCATTTATTTCTCTCATTTTTGTCTTTCTGTCTCTACACAATGTCTTAAATTATTCCATCACCTTTTTCTTCTTTCTTCTTCTACACTATGTCTTAATTGTTCCTTCAACTTTGTCTTCTCTGTCTCTACACTTATGTCCTAAATTACTGCCTCAACCTTGTCTTCTCTCTTTACACCGTGTCCTAAATTGTTCCCTCAAATTTATCTTCTCTGGCTATAAACTATGTCCTGAATTTTTCCATCAGCTTTGTTTTCTCCGTCTCTACACTGTCCTAAATTTTTCTGTAAAATGTCCTAAATTATTGCCTTAATTCTGTCTCTACATTATGTTTGCCTCAACTTCGTCTTTCTGTCTCTACATTATGTCCTAAATTGTTGCCTTAACTCCGTCTTCTCTGTCTCTACACCATGTCCTAAATTATTGCCTTAATTTCGTCTTCTCTGTCTCTACACCATGTCCTAAATTATTGCCTCAACTTCGTCTTCTCTGTCTCTAAACTGTGTCCTAAATTATTGCTCCAATTTTGTCTTCTCTGTCTCTACATTATGGCCTAAATTATTGCCTCAACTTTGTCTCATTGTCTCTTCAATGGAATTAAGCCTCTAAATTTTGTAAACAATTTATCTCTTTCTATATGCATGACAGCAAAATTAATGATCTCTCAGTATGCCTCTCAATGTTCTCTAAGCAGTGTCTCTCTCTGAACCCCTCTGTGACTGTAAATAACCAGTCAACAACATCACTCAGTGTTTTCTCAACTTTATGTCCATACTTACCCACAGAAACTACAGCATCTCTCAACTATGTCGCTAAATGTTCTTTTAACTGCAATATAAATTAACTCTCAGCTATACGCCTGAATGTTGTATTAGTATGTTAATTCGACAACGTCTCCCTCTGTCTCCATTCTGTGATTAAATTATCTCTCAGCTGCGTCCTTCAGCGATCTCTCTTTCTCTCTCTCTCTCTCTCGTCTCCCGGTAACAAAACCCGTAAAAGGTAGGTCATTAATCGGGAGGCAGAATCGCCCAAAAAACGAGGACCTGCAAAGGACTTAAATAAAAACAGTAAATGACGGATTAGTGGAAAGACAATCGCTCAGATTATTCCGAGAGAAGATGATCGAGGCTTAGCGACCGTACTTGAAATCTGAGACGAGCTTCGTGATGGAATGTCCGTCGAGATGGAAGAGGCAGATTGGAATTGGGATGGAGGGAGAGAGGGGAGGTGGATGGATGGGAGAGAGGGGAATGGGAAGGGGAGAGGGAGCGAGATAAAAGGAGAGTAGATGGGTGACTGGAGGGGAGATATATATAGGAAGGGGAATGGAAAGGAGGTGGAAGATGAAGGAAGGGAGAGGAACGTGGAGTTGAAAGCCAAGAAGAATAAAACAAGTAAAGAATGCGCTGAAGTTTCTTAGGCGCAATCGACTTTTCTGTACATCGTATAAACAAGGCCACCGAAAATAGATCTATCTTTCGGTGGTCTCAGTATAATGCTGTGTGAGGCGCGGCCCATGAAACTTTAACCACGGCCCGGTGGTGGCCTATCCTATATCGTTGTCAGATGCACGATTATGGCTAACTTTAACCTTAAATAAAATAAAAACTACTGAGGTTAGAGGGCTGTAATTTGATATGTTTGATGATTGGAGGTGGATGATCACCATACCAATTTGCAGCCCTCTAGCCTCAGTAGTTTTTAAGATTTGAGGGCGGACAGAAAAAGTGCAGACGGACAGACAAAGCCGGCACAATAGTTTTCTTTTACAGAAAACTAAAAAGTATTTCTTGAAATGAAGATGGAAGAGTGAAAGGGGGAGGGAGAGTGGAAAGGCAAAGGAATACGGAAGCATAAGATACTAATGTTAAGTGGGAGGGTTGAATACATAACCAATTCATTAAAAGGGAGGTGATGGAGCCTCTGGATTGGCGGAGGGAAGCGGTCTGTGAACAGAGGAGGGGGAATTGAATATCACTGAAGGGGTGGTTGAAAGAATCCTGTGGACAGGATAGTGGACGAGTTTCTGGTGATAGAAAGAAACATGGCTTTGCTTTTGGAATGGAAAGAGGAGAGCTACATTGGAAAGGGGAAGGGTTTTCTTTCTGGATAAAGAGAGGATTCAGAGGGAAGAGGATGAGGGAAAGAGGATCTCAAGAGGGGTAATGGAAGTAGGTTATCTGCAGGTACTACAAATAAGAACCACGTTTGGAAGGTGAAGCACAAATGTTTTCCTTGGATCAGAGAGAGAGAGAGAGAGAGAGAGAGAGAGAGAGAGAGAGAGAGAGAAGGGGCTGGGTGAAATTTGGTAAGTAGGAATGGTATTTGTGTGGAACATTTGAGAACCCCAAAAGAATCAGGTACCCCTGGACTGGACGGATGAGGAGCTGAAAGTAGGTTAGAGAAGAAGGTGAGAGTAAGGGAGGGAAAAGGGGCTGTTGGCATTGGGCGTGGCCGAATCTGACAGTAGAGGGAGGAGGAAAATGGAAGGAACTTGGAAGATTGCATCAGAGGAGGTGGAGGGAGGAGGAAGGGGGAGGGGGAAGGGGGATGGTGTGTCAATGCTAGAAGGAAGTTAGAGACCGAGGGATAGATCTTCTCTAGAAGGAACAAGTTTGTTTTTCAAATTAGGGAATGTAAGGGATGATAGGTTGATGGGAAGGGTGCAAATTTCGAAAGTATTATGGAATGTTCTAGATGTAGAAGCTCCTAGCATAATCTCCAAGCTCCTAGAATGTTCCAGAATGATACAGGAATTTCTAGACTGTTACAGACCTAGGAAGTGATGGTACCGATACGGGAGAGTGAATAAAAAACCAAATTAACATCAATATCTGTGAGATAAATCGCTGTTTTATAGTCGACCTTTGTAGCAAAATTCTTGGCAACCAATTTAATACTAAATATGTTTTTCGATTTACAGACTGAAATAGGCTGGACACATACAAACCAAACTTTAATTGGTTAATTCTCTCTCTTTGGTCGATGTTAGTATCGAATTTGATAAGAATCAACCAAATGATTCCAGAGGGATTATTCTGCAAACTTCAAAAAACAAAGAAAGCAAGAACTGCGCAGCTTCCTCCCACACTTCAATGCGCGTTTCGGAAAACATGCATTATTTATGTGTCTCGTACTCGAAGGGCTCATTTTTTACGACTACTGCTATCTTGATCTTGACATTTTCTTATTTCTTAACAATTCACATTAGTATTCATCGCAATTTGACCTTTTAATATCCCCCCGTACCTTACCCGGCCGTGACGGGAATTTTTCTAAGGTCATAAAATATTTATCACTTCTGATTTTCTTCTTCATGAGGGTAGGTTTCTTCTTGTGTCTGTTTTGACTGACTTGAACATTTTATGACTCCTATAAAACTATTTTTCTGTCATTTGTACGATTTTTTATTCAATACACAGCCGTGGTTTTCAGGAAAATACTGGAACAAAACTTTATGACTTTCAAACGGATAAGTTTTATATACTTTTAGAATTTTCTCTTGTTTTTCTGTGTGATCATTTTTCGGTCCTTTGGTGGCTTTTGTTCCGGTTCCCCTTTGTAAATACTTAATAATACACAAAAACATCAAAACTGAATAAAAATGTAAGCAAATATCCTTTTAGAAATAAGAAAATATTGCTTGTATCCGTTGTACAAGAAATAGTTTTTCCACTTATTTTTTTTTTAATATTGCTCCCTATCTATTTCTACAAAATTACCATACCATTGCTAACTGCAAACGAACAAAAACTACATAATAAAAATTAAGAAGTAAAGCGAAAGCAATTTCCTTCTGTAGGTTGTTGCTTTCGTAGAAATTGTATATCGTTTTTATCATTCACTATTGTAAGCACGTTATTTGTCATAAGCGCTTTTACACCATTCTGAAAGTTTTATTTCACAACTAGACTTGGACACCCATTGTTCACACGTACATAAAGAAATGAGTACACACACGTGCGCATACAGAACAGGCATGCACACATGCACGTACACATGCGTGTATCTATAAAGTGTGAAGAATTCCTAGAAGTTAGGAGGGCATTGCGGCTATTACAGTTACATACGCATCTGGTAAAAAGTGACCATATATATATATATATATATATATATATATATATATATATATATATATATATATGTGTGTGTGTGTGTGTGTGTGTGTGTGTGTGTGTGTGTGTGTGTGTGTGTGTGTAGTAAGAAATCACAAAAGTAAGCGTGTGATTTTGTTTATTAGCTGAAGCCACTGGAAAAGTTCAAAATGAAACGACAGAGTGCCAAGTACTTTCGTGTATCTTAACACATCTTTGGGTCACAAGAAGATGTGTTAAAATACGCGAAAGTACTTGGCACTAATATATATGTGTGTGTGTACGCTGTTTTTCCTAACATGGGCGATTCTAGCAAAACACGTGACAATACCCACTTACACATTCCTTCTTGACTTGCTAAATCAGGGATGCCCCCTCCCCCTGCAAAAGGCTTATCAGTAACACTTTGAACAACCCAGCACAATCCGCTTTACTAAAGTTTTCCTTGATATTTATGCTAGCCTGCTTCAGTATAGCTTTCACTCCATTTATCCAGCACTTTATATAGCTTTCTCTCTTACTTTTTCCTTAGACCATCAACCTATCATCTTCCATTCTCTTCCACGTAACCAAAACATCTCCAAAGAATCTGATTCGTCTCATCACACACTTCACCTTCTTACCATTGCCATGTATATCTGAGAGAGAGAGAGAGAGAGAGAGAGAGAGAGAGAGAGTGTATGACAGGCACATACACACACACACACACACGCACACACACACACACACACACACATATATATATATATATATATATATATATATATATATATATATATATATATATATATATATATATATATATATATATATAATATATATATATATATATAATATATATATATATATATATAATATATTTTATATATGTTATAAAGGATATTTTAGGTGATAATAAGTCCACAATCCCTTAACTTCAGACCATTTTAGCGGACTTTTTGGGATATGCTTGTAACTACGAAGTGACAAAATATCCAGACGGAAGAAATTGAAGAGTCTGTGAATGGCGGTCGCGAGAATCGAACTCGCATTACCATATTCACAAGGAGGTCACGTTGCCGACCTGGCTCCCCATGAGAAGGATTTCTTCCGAAAATATATTTTTTTGAATTGATATTAGTTACAAGCATATCCAAAAAGCGCGAAGAATTCGGTGATGTGATAAGAGGGCATTGTATATTAGAATTATATATAAAATATATATATATATATATATATATATATATATATATATATATATATATATATATATATATATATATATATATATATATATATATATATGTGGCCGTGAGGGTTAATGCGTCCCTGTAGTCCTGAGTTCCTGTCCTTCGCTGGTTGAGCCCACGGGGACGGTGTACTTATTATCAACTAAAAATTACCCTTCGGTAACATATATGAAAATATATTATTTCCGAGGTAGAGCGAATTGGATATTAAAGGACGTTTGTAGCTTAATGCTTGTATATGAATCACGGTGATGTGATAAAAACTTCATAATATGGCTGCGTGTGACAAACGCATTACACGGTCAACATGGCAGAGGTGGGTGGATATCGTCTCCAAACACAAACACCTGAGTTCGACGGGTGATTTGTATATGGGAGCCGATATCAACTTATACCTCTCTTGTGGCTGCGCGGGTTAATGCGTCCCTGTAGTCCTGAGTTCCTGTCCTTCGCTGGTTCGAGCCCACGGGACGGCGTACTTATTATCAACTAAAAAAATTCCCCTTCGGTAACATATATGAAAATATATTATTTCCGAGGTAGAGTGAATTGGATATTAAAGGACGTTTGTAGCTTAATGCTTGTATATGAATCACGGTGATATGATAAAAACTTCATAATATGGCTGCGTGTGACAAACGCATTACACGGTCAACATGGCAGAGGTGGGTGGATATCGTCTCCAAACACAAACGCCTGAGTTCGACTGGTGATTTGTATATGGGAGCCGATATCCACTTATACCTCTCTTGTGGCCGCGCGGGTTAATGCGTCCCTGTAGTCCTGAGTTCCTGTCGTTCGCTGGTTCAAGCCCACGGGACGGCGTACTTATTATCAACTAAAAATTCCCCTTCGGTAATATATATGAAAATATATTATTTCCGAGGTAGAGCGAATTGGATATTAAAGGACGTTTGTATATATTAATATATATATATATATATATATATATATATATATATATATATATATATATATATATATATATATATATATATATATATATATATATATATATATATATATATATATATATACATATATATATATATATATATATATATATATATATATATATATATATATATATATATATATATGTATATATATATATATGTAAATATATATATATATATATATATATATATATATATATATATATATATATATATATGTAATATATATATATATATATATATATATATATATATATATATATATATATATATATTATATATATATATATATATATATATATATATATATATATATATATATATATAATATTAATAAAATGCCTGACTGTTGCCAGGGGTGATGAATAGCCTTAAATGGCTCAGATTTGTTCTTACGGAAGTCAAATTCATCTTATCATTATTTAAATCGCTGTGAAATCCGATGATGATGAGGTAGAATTAATCCTTTGCTTCAAAATGAAACAAGGTCAAGAAAATTAAGAATTAAAAGCAATTTCCAAATAATTTTTTTTTTTCACATCATGCCCAAGTCCCTCCTACCCCTTTAAAAAAAAGTCAATTTTCTCGACACAAAACTTCAAAAGGAATGACTTCTATGTTGCATAGTTGGATGAAAGAAAATGAAGTTGATGTCCGATCGATTCGTTTAGAAGGGAAAAAACTGTTTTGGAATGTTTAATTAGCTCTCAAAATGCCTTGGGGTTGGGGTGAGAGGTTGGGTGGGTTGAAGTGGGTGGGTGGGGAAGGGGAGTGGAAGGAGACTCTGACGAGAGACTCGGGTTTTAATTAGTGAATTGCAAGTGACACCAGGAAAGTATGCAGCAGAACTGGAGAGAACGCGAAGACTTTTTCTTGAAATGAAGAAGCAACGGGATGGCAACCCAGTGCCCTCATCTGGCCAGACCTTGAAGCGGAAAAAATGAATAAGTGGAAGAACCATTGACAGAAAGGGTGAATCAAACATTACTGCAACTTGTCCGCCTTTGGGTGATCGAATAGCTTTTATTATCTTTCCTCTGAACTAATGACTATGTCATTAATGCTTTTTGTAAGATCTATGGAAATCGGTAGTTGCAATGAGCTATCACGTCCCTTAAAAAGGGGGAGACGGGTTTAAAGCTGAACCACAAGGAAACTATACACCTACCTCCTTAAGGAAGGAAGATTATGAGAATGGATTGAAGCAGTTTTATAGCCTGTGACTGAGGTTAAGTCATATACATAATAGTTACAGACTTGTAACTCCCAGAGCTTGTCAGCTGATGGTAAGGCTCTATTTGTTACTGCAAGAATTCTCGTTGAAGATGCAATTCAACCTAAGCTTGCGTACTTTGTAAGGTTGATTTGGGACAGGTTAGGTTAGAAGAGAGCAAATTACAACACAAGTTTCATGCGCAGCAGAAGACAGAAATAATGAAATTGAAAAGCGTTGACATGAAGCTTACGGTATTGAAGAACAACAACGCAATTGAATATGAGTTGTTATTAACAAAACTATGTATATAAAAGATACCAAAGTAAACTTATAGTGTTGGAGAAAATCAGTACAACGGAATATATGAGTGTTATGAGTGCTGGAGATTATGACCAAACTGATAAATCATGGATTGTCAATATTTTGGTTAAGATGTCGGAGAAAATCATTACAAATGAAAAAAGTGTGTTTTAGTAAGAAATGTTGTATGATGGAGAAAACCAAACCAACTGAGAGTTGATATGAAGCCTACACTTTGCCACAAAAAACCTTCACATTTTAATGTGAGATCGTTAATATATTTTTGCAATGGAGAAAACTGAAATGATTGGAGGGAAACTGTTAATGCGATGCTCTGGATATTGAGGAATGTAGTAAAACTGAACAGGAGAGACTTAATGAAAGAGTTGTGTTAGAGAAAAATAAAGCAAATAAATCGTTGGATTGTTAGTAAGAAAAGTTTGCGATGGAGAAAGGAAGTAAACTTGCAATGTTAACGTCAGGCACAAAACTTTGCAGAAAGCATTTAATTTTATCTTTTTAAAAAGGGTGTTCATGTAAGATACTAGATCTGAAATACTAATTGTTTTTAAAATGTCTGCAAGGTTGATGAAGGTCTGATCTATGCACATTAGAAAGAAAATGTTAATTAAAGTGCAGTTGCTAGTATTAGCCTAATGTCTAAGAAATTACCAATGCAATTACAAGGACGTAGATGAGTGTCACTGAGCAGATTGCTGTGTCTGCGGCTTAATGATTAGTTTATCCAGCTGGCGCCGCAGCATCAGCATCATCAATACACGCCGAGGAGGGAAATAGGTATCACTAAAATCATGGTAGTTGTATGCAAGCTATTTAGCTGAGAAAAAAAAATACAATTTAAGTGAGGGAGTGGGTACCTCCTCGTTTTCTTATGCTGTCTTGTAACGCCCGTCAAACTACCCCATCTCACCGGGTTGCATGAGTAAGCAATGGAACACTCTTGCTGCTTCCTGTTCTCAGATTTTTAAACTCTCCAACTTTCAAGAATCCGGTCTATCCATTTTTCTAAAGTTAAGTCAAATTTTTTTCTTTTCTCCCTGTTCCTTGTTAAGACCTGGGCTAGACATGAACACTGGGATGCCAATCCCATTGGCTTAAACACAAAAAAAAGAATGATTTAAGTCAACATGAAACTAGTCATGAGAAAGTATAAGAGCAACTCCCCTGAACATAAACCAGAAAATAACATGTCTTTCCCATCCATGAAAAACAGTTCAAGAAGGAAAGAAGGTCAATTGACCCACTTATTAAGGTCGCAGAGCCATCTGGACCCCCAATCAAAATTTCGAATTGCCAAAGTCAATCGGAGGGAAAAAGCAAAATTTGGGAAAATACTCTTCCGCGTCCCTTCAAGAAAAAGGAATATTCCTTTTGTCCATTCGGCCGTCAAACAATCTTCTTTTCTCTCCTTCTTCTTCAGAGAGCTCTTTCCTCCTCCAGTCTCTAGAAGCTACAAAAGAATAAAGGGAGAAATCCTGAAAAAAAAAGAAGAAAAGAAAAATCCTCTCCTTTTCCTGACGTCAAAATTGTCATTAGCACCTAAGGCCCACACGGGTTGGATTTGCTCTCTCTCTCTCTCTCTCTCTCTCTCTCTCTCTCTCTCTCTCTCTCTCTCTCTCTCTCTCTCTTTTCATCTTCTAGATTAAAGGCCTTCTTCCGAACAAAGACTCATGGAAGGTGCGATGACAGATGGCGGCAGAAACAGAGGGTTTTCTGACTAATCATGTGTTCTTTCTTTACATATATATGTATATATACAGGTATATACATATATATATGTATATATATATATATATATATATATATATATATATATATATATATATATATATGTATGTATATATATATATATATATATATATATATGTACATATATAATACACACACACACACATATATATGTGTGTGTGTATGTTTTTGTGTGTATTATATGTGTACATATATATATATATGTACATATATAATATATATATATATATATATATATATATATATATATATATATATATATATATATATATATATATATATATATATATATCTCATCCGTTACCAATAAAAGGTAGAGGGACTCTCAGAGAAAAGATGAGGCAATGATCAATGCCGCAGCAATGGTGGAAGAAAAACTGGTGTAGAAAACGTTTGCATCGTTAGGCGCTTCATACCCCTGCAAAGAGAGCTCATTAGGAACACGTCGAGATCCCTGCACAATGCCCCATTCAACTTCATATCGTGTCGCCTAAGATAAAAATTAAACTAACATGTCGAGAGTTTAAATTCTCCTTATGTCACATGCATTACATAGCACTTTTTCTTTTATCTACAGTTGGCATCCACACCCCACTTCCATAGAGGAGAAGTGGCTCAAAAAAAAAAAAAAAAAACATTCATACGTTCCAGACTTGGCTTCGTTAAACGCTCAAAGCTTCCAGACTTAGCTTCGTTAAACGCTCAAAGCTTCCTCTTAATCTTTGTAATAAACACACGTACTCACACACATACACTGGCACACACGCACACACACATATATACGAATATATATATAAATATATAATTTTATATATATATATATATATATATATATATATATATATATATATATATGTATATATACAGTATATATATATATATATATATATATATATATATATATATATATATATATATATATATATATATATATATATATATATATATATATATATATATATACAGTATATATATATATATATATATATATATATATATATATATATATATATATATATATATATATATATATATATATAGTATATATATATATATATATATATATATATATATATATATATATATATATATATATTTACGACTTTTACAGTACATGGCAGTTAGTTCATTGTTCTGGGTCACAGATCAAATCACAAGAAACAGAAAGAAGATGAATGAAAAAATATCAGGAACGAATGATCCGAACTTCGTCAAAATGTGCACCACTTTATACTTTATAACTTAAAGAAAAAAGACGTGAGGATTTGATGAGGCAGTTTTTAATTCGCCGAAAAAATCTATTCATCAGAAACTTAATCAAACACCTCTCTCTCTCTCTCTCTCTCTCTCTCTCTCTCTCTCTCTCTCTCTCTCTCTCTTTCTACCATATACTTCAAATGCCTTTCTGAACGGCAATCCATACTCATGGCATTACGTAAAAAAGGTGAG
Organism: Macrobrachium rosenbergii; assembly: GCF_040412425.1. Classification (NCBI taxonomy): domain Eukaryota; kingdom Metazoa; phylum Arthropoda; class Malacostraca; order Decapoda; family Palaemonidae; genus Macrobrachium; species Macrobrachium rosenbergii. Next base: position 14,032,894 of record NC_089794.1, on the reverse strand, counting down.
AGAGAGAGAGAGAGAGAGAGAGAGAGAGAGAGAGAGAGAGAGAGAGAGAGAGAGAGAGAGACTGGCATTAGATCCCTTTAAAGGATTTCTAATGCTACTTGACTGGAGCTTTACATTCTTGTAAGTATCAAAACAAGCAGACTAACAATAGAAAGAATCCTATCAAAAAATTCTTCGCTTTGGAATGTGGTGCATGTTTACTTTCATTATTTTTCTCCAATTTTTTTTACTTTATTTATTTGTGTTTATTAAATAAATTCATGAATATCTTCTCAAATTCGTTTTTGATAAGAAGAGTCTCTACTCTGTGAAAATTCATGTAAACAAAGTAAATAAGAAATTTTATCATGTCTACGTTCGATTTCACCGAACGAGATATTTGCGAGAGACGTGAGGATTAGGTTATTGCCCTCTAGCAAATTTCTTCCTCCCTCGTCATCTCTAAGGCGTGAGAATTAGGTTATTCACTTCAATAATATTTTCCTGGATACTGGAAGCAACGACAAAAAAAAATATATTGTGATATGTTTCCTAAGTCTTGGGCCTTCTAAAGACATTTTCATTATCAGAGGTTCAAAGTATATACAAAAATACACCATATGACTGATTTAGGTCATATAAACGCTTCTTTACCTGTGACGCTATCGATGTATTTATTTTTCAGCATAATTACTGATACACACACACACACACACACACACACACACACACACACACATATATATATATATATATATATATATATATATATATATATATATATATATATATATGCATTTGATAATATATATTTTCATGATATTTCCTTGTAATGTGTATATCACCTCAAAGTTTTGAAATATTTACTCTTCTATTTATCATGTGTTGTGTGTAATGATAATAATTGTTGAAATATCATATGTAGTTTAGTATCAGATCTCAAAAGAGTTAGTGATTTAGATAACTTAATAGCGTAATTTTGAATTAATAAAACATTTTTAATGGTAATGTAGTATACGAGGAACAAGTGTGTGCAAAAGATAAAGCGCTGACAGGTTGCGATAACAATTGCTGCCCTGTTCTGGAAATCAACTCAGGTTTTTCGTTTTGTTTTTAGAACATGCCAGTCATAATTAGCCAGTTGAAATCTGTTTGATTGTGTTACGATTTCTGTAAAAGCTTTGTCTCATATGAGAAGAAGACAAATGTTTTGCAATGTTACACACATGGCTCTGATCACGTATGCCCTTTTGAGAACAAGTATTGCACAGAGGCACATGACAGTTGCATCATGTTTAAGATTGCATTCTTCTGATCATGTATTGTCCTGGTTGCATTCAAAACATTTTGATTGGAAGTGACGTAACCTTCCTTCCTTCTAGAACCTGTCTCTCATTCCCAAAATGCCTTAATGACATCATCTGTTTCATTTTCTACAAGAATCCTCAGATTTATTAATTCTGATTAAAGAGACCTTTAGCAGTGGCTCTCTCTCTCTCTCTCTCTCTCTCTCTCTCTCTCTCTCTCTCTCTCTCTCTCTCTCTCTCTCTCTCTCTTCAAAAGAGAGTAATTTTAACATAAAATTAATATTGTGGTCACTAGTATTAATCTTAGCTTTTGAGATCTGAGTATAGGGAAAGCGTAAAAATTTGGTGGTAATGGTGCCTGATGAAAAAGTGTGTTTTGTGAATCTAAAGCAGCTGCAAGTTATAAAGGTTTTCACAAGCCTGTGTAAGGTAAAGTGAATTTTACTTATTATTACTATGGTATAGTAAGGTATATTGAGAGAATTTTTGCCTTAGTGAAATTATTATTGATAAATCTTTTGTGTATTTTTGGGTGTTCTTGTGTTTGCAATCTCTTGATTTTTTCACATATTTTTGTTTGTGATTTAGCATTTATTTACTTAGCATTTTAAATATTTCTTAATAGTTTAACATTGCATACTTGATTTAATTTTCATTTATTAAGATTTTCTTTTCAAATCTTGAAAAATTCTTGATAGTTTGAATTTTACTTGATTAATTTAATTCTTGATAAGTTAAAATTTTTGTGATTTAGTTTTGTTTAATAATTCAACTCAAGAATTAATAAATTTTGTGTTGTTTTCAAGTAATAGTAAATTTTACAGATTGTGAATTCTAATTATAAATTTTGATTTTAAAATAAATTTTTGTATTCAAAATCTTTAAAAAACAGTGTTTCATTTATTGACCACCAGTGAATACGATTAATTGTGTGCATAAGGCAAAGTGATAAACATGTTTTGTTCCTTTAGTTTTGCTGAAGAGAATTAAGACCAGGGAAACAGTTAAAGTTGTTTGATGGAGTGATGCCCTTTTACTCCAGAATATTTCCTGTTTAATTGTTGATACCTCACACTAGTCTTGATAAACTTAGCTTGATTTTTCATTTGATAAACTTAGCTTGATTTTTCATGTGATTAATGAGCTTTTTTAAGGGATCACTGTTACTTTAGAGTACTCAGTCGTAATTATTATTATGAGAGTTCGGGTATCTGGCTGAAGTGAGGTAAATTTTCGAAATCTGTGATTAGTTGTGTAATAACCAGGTACTTGGTACGCATCGTGATAATATATATATATATATATATATATATATATATATATATATATATATATATATATATATATATATATATATATATATATATATATATATATATATATATATATATATATATATATATATATATATATATATATATATATATATGCACACATATAAATGCGGACATATATATCTCAATAAAAGACTGGCAACAGTAGAATTACGTTTTAATGCATGTTTATCAGTAAAGAAAAATGTGATACATTCTCTTGCATTCTGCATATAACATTCTTGCACAAACAATTCACCGAATACACCAAATACCGCTGTTACGATAACGTCATTCATTATTTATTCATTAGTTTTCATAATTATTTTATGCCAGTGGCGTTATTCCAACATTGTTTGTCAGCTAACTTTATGCTATCATCAGCGTAAGCGGATTTACATTTAATGATACTCCTGTATTCTCTTTGTACCTCATTTTATCTTTATAGTTTAATGATTTATTTTTTATCATGTCTCTTGCGTCATTCATTAAGAATTATGATATGAATTATATGATATACATTACTTTTATATGTTGCAGAAAATCATCGCATCATTGTAACTTATTTTATCTTTATAATTCGAATGGTTTATTTTTCACCATATCCCTTGCGTCATCCAGTGAGAATTGTGATATGAATTATATGTTATATGTTACATTTAAATGTTGCAGAAAATCATCGCATCATTGAAGACTACGCGAATTATTTATCTATGTAAATTAATATTTTCTGCGTGTTCAATAGAATGTTTATACATTGTAGAGCACATTACATATCTTTTTTCTGTAATTCATATACTGGACATACTACAGTATAATCAGTTGTATGTCTGTTCTAAGAATCATTTTATTTAACAAAAACTTTTTTTAGGGTAAAATTGAGATTTTGACCCGTCTCGGTGTTCTAACAATTACGATGAAAAAGAAAACAGATTTAAGTTGCAGAAGTATAAATTTTATTTTTTTTACAATTGTAATAAATAATATAATTCATTATATAACTAAAAAATTCATCTCCCGTTCATAATTTAATCATCCTTAACCTCCTTTCCCCCATAGGGAGGGTAGTGCCGACAGTGCACCTCATGCGGTTTACTGTAGGCATTACTTAAGGGTCTTTGTAGCGTGCCTTCGGCCCCTAGGTGCAACCCCCTTTCGCTCTTTTTCGTGTACCTCCTTTCATATTCTTTTTCTTCCATCTAACATTTCACCCTCTCCTGACAATTGATTCATAGTGCAACTGCGAGGTTTTCCTCCTGTTACACCTTTCAAACCCATTACTGTCAACTTCCGTTTCAGCGCTGAATGACCTCATAGGTCCCAGTGCTTGGCCTTCGGCCTAAATTCTATATTCAGTTCTATTATTCAGTCAACCTCCTTTCAGGCTTGTCATGTTGACTTAATCATCTCGATCATCTTATAATGATCGATGAAAAAGATTAACAATTACCCTTTCCTAAAATAAAAGAAAAACTGTTGACATTTTCTTTTGAAATCCCTTCCCACCCGATCGTTTCGGGTCTCTTGTGCCCAAGAAACGATCATTTTTCCCCAGACCAATCATCTTCGGTCTTCTTTTGGGACCTGTCCATGGTAATTGGTCTCCGACACTTTTCAGGGACGTGTGTTTTCGCCTGACGTCTTTAAGGAGAGAGAGAGAGAGAGAGAGAGAGAGAGAGAGAGAGAGAGAGGTCATCTGCTTAACATTCATGAAAAATGTAATTAGATCTGCGGTCAAAGGCTTTTCCAAAGATCTTCTGATAAGGAGAAAAAATAGATATCGTCGTCAAGAGATTACGAGAACGAAGTGGAGGTGTCTGAGTCTGATTTTTTTTTAGGTGCCTGTGTCTGATTTTTTTTAGGTGCCTGTGTCTGTTTTTTTTCAGGAGTGTGATTTTTTTCCCTTAGTGAATCGAGTTGCCCGGCTGTTTATCGTTTGTGGTGTATATCTAAGATAAGGTTAGGGTCTTTTTATGCTGTCGTTGGTGGTCTGTCTATGTGGGTCTTCACAGGATTGACTTCTCAAAGTATTTGTCTCTTGTGGTGAATTTGGCAATGTGGGTTATAAACGGATGAATTATATATTCTTTTATTATTCATTTTTTGTTTATTGGTATTTATTTATTTTTTTAAATTACGTCCAGCGGAACGGCCAACCATAATTACGTCTGTATGTTGCCCAGGCCAAGTGAAAGCAAATATGAAGGAAGGTCTTTGTAGCTAAGAAACACAAGATTTGACTTTTTACCACGATCCATTTTTTTTTTTTTTTATGCAAAGTTCGATGGGATTGGATAGGAAAATCTGGAGGAGGAGGATGGGTAGGGAGGGGGAAAAGCGGGGTGAGAGGAGAAAGAAAAAGTTTGGTTTTCAAGTTGTTTTCCAATTATGGCATTTTTCAAGGTCTGTCATTGCAAGTAAACAGGTATTTTTTATGCAAAGCGCCATAGGTAACAAGTGCCCTTACCTTGCCCAGAAGAAGACAAAAATTTTTTTTTAATGCCATGGCAAAAACCCTCATTATATTCCCGTCCATAGATCTCTACCAATAATTACACACCCACACAGAAAATCAAAACTGCTATGAAGCAGACGGTGCATAGTTTCATCAGAGTTCTTGCAAATACCCGAACGAATCAAATGAGTTCGTGAACGCAGTCCGAGATCTCGGTTGCAAATTTCGTAAAAAAATAGATGTAATCGTATTCTCATCCCGTAATCTCGTTCCTGAGAATTGAATGAATCAAAACAAGTTCAACTTCTCGGCCCGAGATCTTGTTTCTCGAAAATGCGAACTCGCTCCGCTGAGAGGAGAGACTAACCACCTCCCCTCCACCCATCTCCTACCCTCCCCCCACCTGACACAATAAAAAACAATCATAAAAATAAACCACTAGCAAGCCCCGGCAAGTTAAGCGTCGGTCAGGCTTCTATTATTCAGCTCCAGCTTCCTGGGTACGCCGACTTAAAAATGAATGGATTCGCTAGACATGGAGACGAGAGAAATTTGAGGCAAAATGTAATTTGATGTGAAATGTAGACAGTACTATGGCTGTACTTTCCAGCCAACATTTAACTTCGGAAGTGAGACATGCATATATTTACACTTTGTTAAACACCCGCTGATGTGATTTAGTGGCTGTCAGATGGTCTCAATGTGCGAGACTATTTTATAAGTAACGAAACTGAAACTTATCGTTCTTAATATTATTAACATTGCAACAAATATAACAATTTAAACCAGTTAAATCAGAAACGATATCAGCGGGTTCTTGGCCGATTTAGTATAAGGTTAACAAAATGAATTGCTATTCAGACACAAAAATTATGATCACTTTTTAAGAATCAAGATTATTCTATTTATTGTTAACATGACTAACTTCTTGTATTTTTCGTATTACAATCCAATTGTTAAATACAGTAAATTCATTACCTTGTTTACTTATATTTATTTAGTATAATTCTAGCATCACGTGACTACAATTATCACTATTACCTTCATGAAAAAAGCGGGTTGTAGCCTCGTTATCCAGAACAATATAAACAATCACTTGAGGAACGTTACAACTCGTACATGCAAGTCCTGGAAAGCACAGCCTTTACAACATTTCATACGAAATTGCATTTAACTTCAACTCTCTCTCTCTCTCTCTCTCTCTCTCTCTCTCTCTCTCTCTCTCTGCCTAGCGAATCCATTCATGCTAAAGCCGACGTAACCCGGAAGGCGGGGCTGAATAATGTAACTCGACCGTCACGGGTCTAACAGAGCAATGCTTTCAGCTCGCCGGTACTTGGGGGCGAGTTGCGTTTTTCGGGAGGTGTTGCACCAGGCAGAAGCTGGGGGGCGGGGTAAAAGACCTAGGGTAAGGCCAAGGGGAAGGGGGTTTGGTGGCTGTAGGCTTAAGGAGGGCTAGATGAATTCTCCAAGCAGTTTCTATTGAGCAGAGTGAACTGGGCTTTTGGATCCTGAGAACAGGTATCTGGGGACGAATGTAATAAACTAGTTTGGTTTATTGATCATTTTGTGCAATGAGAAGTCTGCATGTAAAGAAGACCTCGTTTGACTTGTATTCAGTCTTCCTTTTATTAATTTTTCAATCAGGATACGGATGTGAGATATGTTACGAAATTGCAATCATAAGGATACTGTGCGGGAGTTGCAACACGATGGTCAACCGTTTTCATTAGTCCCCCATACAATTCATTCCAAAATGTTGGGTTTTCTTTCTCTCTTTGTATATAAGATACCTTCATCATACATGTTTAAGAAATATGTTGGAAAAGCCATGTCCGTCTATATATCTTCACAAGAAAATAAAAAGAAAAAATCTCGAGCTAAGCCACAAATATCTTCAGCTTCAAACTTTTCCACGTAGGAACGGGTTCAAGTTGCAAACGTTTTTAAACTTGTACGTTTTTAATGCAGGTTTTTTTTTAAAAGAGATGGATTTTTTAAACTTTTAACATTTTAAAAAAGCATCATTTTTGGAACAGGGAATACTTTCGAACGGCAAGCATTTCTGAAGTGGGAACTTTCCACACTGCAAGCCTTTTGAAGTAGGGACGTTTTCAACTTGCGAAAATCGGCAACATGTATCAAATTCAAAGGTTCTTAAAACGAAAAGCGTTTTCAAAAGTAAAAAGATCTGGAGCGGGAATGTTTTCAATTTGAAGCGGAAGTATTTTTTGAACTCCAAAGTCTTATGAGACGATTATGTTTTCAAATAGCAAAGGCGTTTGAAGCGTCAACGTACACCAACTGCAAAAGTTTTCAAAGAGGAAACTTTTTTGAAGTAGGGACGTTTGCAAAATTTAAACCCTTTAGCAACTGGAACGTCACCAACAACAAAGGTATTGAACCCAGAACGCTATTTCCCAACAGAAACGTTTCTACTATAAAGTGGGAGTTGTTTACCATCTAAATTCTCCTCCACTTTCGTAAATTTAATATAAAGCAAAATAGCAGACCTTCAACCAACCAAGATAGATATGAAGTCCATTTCCGTCAACGTGGGTCTGTTTCTGATTTTTTACGACGAAATCACATGAATGTCACAAGCTAGTATAGCAGTGGTTCTCAACCAGGGGAGAATTCCCCCCCAGGGGGGATTTCAGAGTTTCAGGGGAGGGGATGTGACCACAGATTGAAAGGCTCAAACTGGCTCTAGGACAACACAAAACGCAGTGGGCATCGGTCAGCACCACTATAAAGTCACGCTGGGTTTTCTCTCCGCTAGCTTGCGTGTTTGTGTTAGTATTTTGTTGCATATTGTTTGGAATGCACCTTTTGAGGCAGACAATTTTGGAAAGGAGGGTTGTGGGGATGACATTCTGACATACGGTGAAAGGGCGCATGGGCCAAAAAAGGTTGAGAACCACTGATTCTAGTGTATCGACTGACCTGTTTTATCGTTCAGCGGGATTTGAATTCGCTCTGGCTGGATATGTGAAATTTGCTTTTGGAATAGTAGCTTCGTAAAGGAAATTCCAAAGTAGCTTCTTTTGTAGGGATTCTTTCATTTGTGCGTGCGATGATGACTTTGTGACGTATACTGTATTTCAAAACTAACCCACAGTTCAGAACTGAATATCAGTTAAGCGTTAATGATAGTAGTTTTAAAATGATCATATTACACATTTATTCTTTATTATCACCAGTTTCTAAGAGTGACTGGATAAGGACTCTACTGCTGCTGCTGCTACTAATACTACCACTACTACTACTACTACTACTACTGCTACTACTACTACTACTACTACTATTGATACCACTACCATTACTACTGCTTAAGCTGAGTACTGGTGCAGTACTTGTGTCCAAACTCTAAATAAAAAATATCAATAAAATTAGTAAGGAGTGATCATTATTGCTCAAGCAGGTCTAAAATGTTCTTCTCCTACCACTACTACTACTACTACTACTACTACTACTACTACTACTACTACTATCGTTGTCACCTGTAACTCCGAGACACACCTGGGGCAGCAGTTTTGTCTAGACCCCTCTTAATTTTTAACAAAAAAATTTCAATAAAATTTGTAAGGAGTGATCATTATTGTTCAAGCAGGTCTAAAATGTTCTTTTACTACTACTACTACTACTATTGTTATCACCTGCAACTGCGAGACACACCTGCATATAAGCCTATTCTCCTCACTCTCAAGGTGGAAAAGAGCGCATACAAAGCGACTGGGCTGTCAAAATTAGATGGGGAAAAAATCTTTGAAAAAATAATTTCTATAAACAATGTTTCCAACGGAGGAGAAAATTATCTTTGATATAAACCTACAGAAGGAGGGGGAAGGAGATGAAGAGGCTCTATTGACAAGAGAGAGAGAGAGAGAGAGAGAGAGAGAGGGAGGGGTAATCTGTTTGTGGGGCTGGGATACAGAGAGAGAGAGAGAGAGAGAGAGAGAGAGAGAGAGAGAGAGAGAGAGAGAGAGAGAGAGAGAGAGAATGTAGAAACAGGTCGAATCTTTAAAGCTAGGAGAAAGAGAGAGAGAGAGACAGAGACAGAGACAGACAGAGAGGAAGGATAATTCGGAATGAGAGGTACGAGAAAACGGAGAGAGAGAGAGAGAGAGAGAGAGAGAGAGAGAGAGAGAGAGAGAGAGATGAGAGAGAGAGAGATCCAAAAGCTAGGAAAAAAAAGAGAGAAGAAATGTATTTAGACTTTTAGCTTGTTAACAGGCAGACAAGAAATAATTCGAGGAACAAGAGTAGAGAGAGAGAGAGAGAGAGAGAGAGAGAGAGAGAGAGAGAGAGAGAGAGAGAGCCATAAAATTAAAAAAAGAGAGAAGAAATGTATTTATTCCTTTTAGCTTGTTAACTGGCAGACAAGAAATATTACGAGAGAGAGAGAGAGAGAGAGAGAGAGAGAGAGAGAGAGAGAGTGCAAGAATAATGCCCCAGTCACCATAGATCTTTTGCCCTTATTCTAGTTATTTCTTTCATTTCTCGCCTGAAGGGTTCGGGAATTATCTACTGTAGGGGGAGAATGACTTTCGAAAAAAAAAAGTCTGTCCCTGGCTATAGAGGGGAAAGGCAAGTCAAGCATAATATTATGGAAGACTGTAAGCTTCGAGGGGAGAGTCCTTGCTTAATGTATGGAATTAGGGGTTGTTGGGGGCGAGGGGTGGGGAGGGGAGAGGAGGGGAGGGGGAAGGGAAGGGAAGAGCCTCTTATTAGGATACTATAAATAACAGTCATATATTGTTCTTTCAGCTTCCTGGTCCAACGTTTCACATTTTCCTTTGTTTAGCGTTTCCTTCAGTTTATTAGTTTTTTCTCTTATAATGTGACGGATAGGAGGGATTTCCTTTGTTAGGATGTTGAAAATAACTAATAATTTCTCTTTTTAGTTTTCCCTTACTTGATTTAATTTTCTGTTATATTTAGTGTTGACCTCAGTCATCAACCATCTCCTTCCTGAATGGATTGGAAGACAGAAACTTTTCATATTCAAAATTCTTTTCTTTGAAATATGCAAATAAGAGTAATATCTTATCCGATTTGTTTGCTGTTTCTTCCATTTACTATCATTCGTTCTACCATAATTTATGGAAATGGAAACTCTCATTATGGAGATAATTCTCTTAAGAAGAGACTAGAAATGAAGTCAATATCTTGCCATTTCTCATCTTGATTCAATTTTCTGTCTTATTCATTTTTTCATTCGTTTGTGTGTTCCAC
>NC_089794.1:14010102-14017602 GCF_040412425.1 Macrobrachium rosenbergii | reverse complement strand
CCCTGAAAGCGGAGAAGCCTCAACACACACACACAAATATATATATATATATATATATATATATATATATATATATATATATATATATATATATATATATATATATATATATATATATATATATATATATATATATATATAAATAAATATATATGTATATATATATATATATATAAATATATATATATATATATATATATATATATATATATATATATATATATATATATATATGTGTGTATATATATTGCTGGAATTAAAAAAAAGTGGTGTAGTGCTTGCAACTTCACTCCTTGTGAATTGCTGAGCAAACGGAAGGCAGTACTCTTCTGGCGACACCCTTTACAAGAGGGAGTGTGTGTGTGTGTGTGTGTGTGTGTGTGTTGTGTACAGTATATAAATTTATATACATATATAATACACAAAACTTTCTATTGTTGTTATATATACCATAACCGGAATTAGTATAGAAAAAGAGATTTTACGTCCTAAATCCAACCTCACATCAATAGGAAATCGACTTTAAATATCTCATTGTGTCACATCTACCTTTGATGATACAATTTTACGGTTTATCTTTACAATCTGATGTTACCTGGGGCAACGCTTTGTACTGGCAAAGCCGTTACGCAAGAATTACTAATCAGTGTTTACGAAGACTTCATTAAGCCCCCCCACCCACCCCAATCACCATCCCCTCACCCCCAGCCTCCACCCACCCCAAAAAAAAAATTAAAGGTATATAATAATAGTATTAGGATGATAGTTAAAGTAAACACAACAGAGTGATCTTAAGCTTTTCCCCAGATTTAAAACCTGATTGCGTTGGATGAAGAAGATTATTTTTCACGGTATTTTGAAGGATTATCTTTTGTTATTACGATGTAACATATTCATTCCTCCTAAAGACTATTATTCAAGAATATGAGGGACAATTCCGTTCTTTGACGATGAGGATAAATATTATCCTTTTCTATTTATCTAGTTTTGTTCCTTCCGAACATGAGGACAACAGTCCTCGTAAAACTTAAGGATTCTGAGATATAATGCACCAAATAAATGATTTTATCCGAACTGTTATTATTATTATTATTATTATTATTATTATTATTATTATTATTATTATTATATTATATTATTATTATTATTATTATTATTATTATATATATTATTATTATTAATTACGCTATTATTATTATTATTATTATTATTATTATCATCATCTTGAACAAAGACGCTGATCTTAAATGAAAAATTAAGCATTGCATCAAGGCGAACTCGAAAAGGCAGGACATGACCCGATGTGACAGGAGGCGAAAGGGAAGAGACAAAAAGCAGAGGTCAGAAAGGCTCTCTATTTAAATCTTTTCTCTTTGCAAGAGGACGAGAGATATAGTAGAACCTTTTAAATGTCCCAGTCATGGTGCTCACTTTTGCCAACTTCCCAACTCCAACTAGGAAGCTGTCAAAGTGTTTCAAGATCAAAGTGTGAAGAATGATGAGTATGGGCATTTATAAATAACTCAGAAAGGGAATACTGGAATGGAATATAGAAATTTGGCCCAAGGCCAAGCGCTGGGACCCACGAGGTTATTCAGCGCTTAAAGGGAAGCTATAGTGGAAAGGTTTGAAAGGCTCAACAGGAGGAAAGCCTCGCAGTTGCACTATGAAACAATTGTTAGGAGAGGGTGGAAAGTGAGGTGGAAGAAAGAGAATCTGAACGGTGGCACAGTAAAAAGAAGGAAAGGGGTTGCAGCTAGGGGCCCGAAGGGACCCTGAGAAGAACCTTAAGTAATGCTTACAGTGCACAGCGTGAGGTGCACTGACGGCACTACCTCACTATGGGGAAGCTCCAACTAGGAAGCTGTCAAAGTGCTTCAAGATCAAAGTATGAAGAATGATGAGTATGGGCATTTATAATAACTCAGAAAGGGAATAATAATAAAAATAATAATAATAATAATAATAATAATAATAATAATAATAATAATAATAATAATAATAACTGGATCTCACAGGACCTTATGAATGCATTGTTATTATCATCATCATTCGTGGAAGTTTTAGCAATATAAAAAGTCAGAAAATAAACGAAGAAAAAAAAAATTAGAAAACCCAAATAAAATAAATGACAAAAAAATGAAACTCAACCCGCGCAGCCATCTTCATCAGAGCAGAAGCAGATATCTCAGCGGACATAACAAGCAGGGGAACAAGCAGGGCGACGCCAAGCAGATATATGCAAAATATTCACATTCCAGTGACCTTCTGTCACAAGAAGAAGAAGAAGAAGAAGAAGAAGAAGTCCTGAAGCTCACAAGTGACAGCCTTAACCTGGACCCTCTTGTTTTCGTCTTCCGTCCTCTTCGATCAAGGTTCTCGGGGCATCAGAGACCCTCATCTCGTCTCGGTGCCCCAAATAGGTGCCCATCATCACTCGAGGCAGATCGCATTTGAAGGCAGAAGAGTCTCTCCTCCTTTGATGCCCGTGACGTATCTGGTACGTAAGTTTTTTTTTTTATTTATTCCTTTTTTTCTTTTGATGCTTGAGGTCCTCGGATGCTGGACATGTCGTCGTCCTTAGATGGATCACGAGGCTTCATATTTATGAGGGACTCGCTCTCTCATGCGCTGGACGTTTATGCCTCATTCTTGATCTCTGTCGCTCTGGCTAGCTGTCTGTCTGTCTGTCTTAATTTCATAGGGAAATGATACATGGGTACACGGGAAGACGTACCCAGAATAGGAGAGAACAAACACACAAACATCCACACGTGTATATATATATATATATATATATATATATATATATATATATATATATATATATATATATATATATATATATATATATATATATATACATACATATACATATATATATATGATAAATGTATATATACATATATATGTACATACATATATACATATACATATTATATATATGATAAATGTATATATACATATATATGTACATATATATATATATATATATATATATATATATATATATATATATACTGACCTAAGTTAACCAAAAGTATTTCTCAGGAAATATTTTTTGGGGTGAGTCTACTACCCCCATTACTTTCTCCGTGCCTAGTTGCGACCCACACATCCGACTAACTTCCTGGTTGCATAATTCACTGAATGAATCAACAGGGCATAGTCCGTTTAAACAGAACATGCCGAAAGCGTTGCAGCTCTCTCAGGCATTGAATCCAGGGCGTCTCACTCCTGAAGCAACGGTAAATCATTTTTTAGTAGACTAATCCATTTGGTCATTGATGCATTAGGAGTCGGATGATCACCTTCGCTTTATATTTGGATAAAGAATGATATTTGGTTGTGAGTGGTGAAGTGATTCTTATAAATGGATTTATTGTTCAAGAATAATTTTCGATTTTGATATAAATTATTACTGTTTATTTTTTTGTCTTGAGTTATATTTTTTCTCAAAGTGAGTGTTTTGCTTTTAATTGCATTTGGCGTTGAGCACTGAATTTTATTCTTTCTGAAGTAATTCTATTTCAAATTATGTATTAATCTGCATATTACTTTGACTTTTTGGTGGATCGTAAATTTCATTCTGCTTCTGTGTCCCGATTTTTTTTTTATCTGAATGTGATTTTTTGCTTTATTTATGAATTACTGAACAAAGGGGTATTTTTGGGGGCGGGTCTGGATTAGTCATATATAACTTTCATTTCTAGATTGGGTCATAAATTGCATTGCTGGCCTTCTGTTGCTATTGTTTCCCCTTAATGAGAATTTCTGCTTTAATTGGGATTTATGTATTTATTCTTTCTTTTTTTTTTTAAACGAAACTGAATACAAAATACTCTTTAGGACCACTGAATGAAAAAGTATTTTTTCTATTGTGAGTTTCCTAAGTAAATTTATGCTTTAATTTAGGACTAATCAACAAAATTAATTTTATTATGATTGTGAATTTACCCCCACATTAAATTTATGTCAAGACAATCAGAGTTAACTACCTTCTTCAATGTTGAAGTTTGTTTTGCTGAAAATGAATTTTAACTGAATTTGGGTCCAAATTCAGTTTTTGTGGAATTGAAAGAAAAATACGTTTCTCTCTTCTAAGTTGAGTCTTTATGTTAAAATGGATTTTATTCAGTTAGTCTCCAAATTCAATTTTTATGGGAATTAAAAGAAAAATCAGCTTTTTTTTCTGAGTAGAGTTTTCTTTTAAAATTAATTTTATCTGAATTAGTGGCCAAATTCAATATCTGTGGGAATGGAAAAAAAATTAGTATCTTTTTCTGGGTTGAGTTTTTATAAAAAAAAAATGGGTTTAATCTGAATCACTCTCCGAAATAAAATTTGTGGGAATTATAAGAAAAATTAGCTTCTTTTCATAGTTGAGTTTTTATGTTAAAATGAATTTTATCTGAATTAGCCTCCATATTCAGTTTATATGGGAATTAAAACAAAAATTAGTATCTTTTTCTGGGATGAGTTTTTATGATAAAATGGGTTTTATCTGAATCATTCTCCGAATTAAATTTTTGTGGGAATTATAAGAAAAATTTGCTTTTTCTCTGGGTAGAGTTTTCATTTAAAATGGATTTTATTGAATTATTCTCCAAATTCAATATATGTAGGAATTAAAAAAATTAGTATCTTTTCTGGGTTGAGTTTTTATAAAAAAAAATGGGGTTTATCTGAATTATTCTCCAAATTGAACTGCGGGGATTAAAACAAAAATTAGCTTCTTTCTCTGAGTTTTTACATTTAAACCTCAGCACAAATCAGCCAACTAATTGCTTTGCTTGTGGGAGCCGAATCAAAGAGAAGCCCATTTTTGCCGGACCTCTGCATTAAGCGATCACAGAAACCTGACACAAACATTGATTGCGTTTCCTCTAACATCCGCTGAAATAAAATGCTTGATTGACAAACGGCATTTTATGATTTATTATCAATTCAATTGTTATCGAATAGCCACTTTTTTTTTTCGTTTTTTGTTTTTGCCCTGTTCAGTCTGAGAGCAGTTTTAATTAAGAATGATTTAATTGCCACGTGAAATGGATTCGGTTGCCACCCGGCGTCACGTCGAGTGCACACTCGACGTTTGGCTCCAAATATGAAGATTTGATATTTCAGCGCGCGTGAGTTGTTGTGTTACGGGTGGATGGGAACGGATGTGTGTGTGTGTGCGTATGTGTATGTATATATGTATATATATATATATATATATATATATATATATATATATATATATATATATATATATATATATATATATATATATATATATATATATATATATATATATTATATATATATATTATATATATATATATATACATATATATAATATATATGTACATACATACATAAATACGTATTCATAATAGGAAACAGGTGTTTGTGATTTCTTTCGTTACTTCTAATTAGGTATCTACTCTCTCAATCACGTTCTTGTTCATGTTCTCGTCTACATAAGCGGAAACGTATTGATGAAAACCCTTCAAATACTACCCTTCTTTGGACCTTACAGCTCCCACGCCCTCTACTACCGACCCTGAAGGACTCGCAGAATTGCAGGGGAAGCAGGGTGCAATGCTTTGCAAGAGCTTAGGCCACTCATTCCCTCCTGATGGGTGATATGGGTGCTATCAACTTTACCCTGAGGTCTCAGGAGTTTCCTGAGGAGGACAACATTCTTCCGAGGGAGGATCAACGACAATGACGTATTCCTCCTGGAGGAGGAGAACCAGCCCTTAAAGCAGTGGTTCTTAACCAGGGGTGCGAAGCCGGTATGAATAATTAAAGCAAAATATATTTTTATATACGCATGTTATTTTATCTGTAAAAAAAATAAAAATAAAATAAAATAAAGTAAAATAAATTAATAATAATAATAATAATAATAATAATAATAATAATAATAATAATAATAATAATAATAATTATTATTATTATTATTATTATTATTATTATTATTATTATTATTATTAATGCACATCATATCAACTTTGTATTTTAGTTTTTTTTTTTATTTCAGCAATTCAGGGGGTGCGAGAACTTACTGCTGATTTGAAAGGGTTGCATACATTGAAAAGGTTAAGAACCCCTGTCTTAGAGGACCAGAAATGCTGAGGGTACCCTCTCACCACCTTAACAGAGGAGGAAAGCATCGCAACAGAGGATCAGAGATATTTGTGGAACAAACACACGCCCCCTCATCAATCCTCACGAGGAGGAGAGCCACCCGCCAGAGGACCAAAAGTACTGTTGCATTCCCATCGAAGAAGATCTACCCCTTCGAGTAATCCATCCTTGACCCACAGGAGAGAAGTCACTCCCAAGAAGACTGGAACTACTATTAGATCCCAGCTGAGGGAGAGCCGTACTTTCCAAAGGCCCTGGGACAGTTAAACTGCCTGGTGGAGGAAAGGCGCCACTTAAAGGACCAGAAATACTGATGAACTTTCCCTCCCCCCATCTTCAACTACCAAGAGGAAAGAGAGCCACCCCTCATAGGACCCCGGGGTAATGATACACCCCAGCAGAGGAGAATCACTTTTTCCAGAGGCTCTGGAATACAGAAGATTCCCCGCCTTCCCCCGCCCTACCTACCCCCAACAACCAGGGACGAGACTCCCTTCCTAGGGAGCCAGGAGCATTGAAGCCTTCACGTCTTCCCTAGTGAATGTCATCTTAAATCAACTTCTCCCGGCCACTTGGCCCTCCGAGGGTAGAGCGTTTTCACGGTGTGGTTCCTTTGGAGGGCTTTTGGAGGGGTTTAAGTCGGTGCGTAACTCAGCCTCCGAAGGGGAGGGAAGGGAGGGGAGGAGGAACGGGGGAAGATAAATAACAAAGCGTTGGAGAGGAGAGGAAATCCGGAGATGAGAGACGAAGAGGCTGAGTGAGGAGATGTTGTGAAGATGAGACGAGAAGAGGAGGAAATGAGGATGATGATGCGGGAAGACGATGCCGTGGAGACGATTCAAAGATGGGAAGAAGAGGAGAGAAAGAGTTTGGGGAAGAGAAAGCAGTAGAAGAGAAATGAGAGAAGCGAATAAGGGAAGAGAGGAAAAGAAGTAGAGAATGATCATGAGATATAAAAAAATGAGAGAAATGAAAGCTACTAAGATGGGAAGAATGGAAAGGGAAGACGAAATGAGTATGGGGAAGAGAAAGTAAAGAGAAAAGAGAGATACGTAGAAGGGAAGAGAAGAAGAGGTCAAGGAAATGAATACGGGGATGAAAAAGTAAGCGAAATGAGAAGTGCAAACAAGGGAAGAGAAGAGGAAAAAGAAATGAGTACGAGGATGAGAAAGTAAAAGAGAAATGAGAGATGGGAAGAAACGAATAGAGGAGATGATAATTCGAAGGGAATATATAAAACGGATAATTGATGAGAACGTTAAGAAATAAAAGGAGAAAATATAATGAAAAAAATGATGAGAAAAAGAATGCAAATAAGAGAGGAAATAAAAGGAAACAAGACTGAGGAAATGAGGAAGAGGG
>NC_089794.1:13992602-14007602 GCF_040412425.1 Macrobrachium rosenbergii | reverse complement strand
AAAGAGATTGAAGTCATTTATGAAAAGCTTTCTTTATCTCTCTCTCTCTCTCTCTCTCTCTCTCTCTCTCTCTCTCTCTCTCTCTCTCTCTCTCTCTCTCCCTCTCTCTCTCTCTCTCTCTCTCTCTCTCTCGTAATGTATAAGTAAAAACACTGGATATGTATGCTATGCTCTCTCTCTCTCTCTCTCTCTCTCTCTCTCTCTCTCTCTCTCTCTCTCTCTCTCTCTCTCTTAATAAATCACTATATACGCAAAAATCCTTTCGCCGCTCTTTCTCTAAATCTCTTCCTAATGAGTAAGTCGACAGATACAATTTTTCTCTTGCCATGAATTAGAAGGTAGAATAAAATAACACATTCTTCCTGTCTCTCACTTTCGCTCCATAATAACAAACAAAAATAAAACTCTCTCTCTCTCTCTCTCTCTCTCTCTCTCTCTCTCTCTCTCTCTCTCTCTCCAACTAACTTAATCCCAGTCTGCCCGACTCGGAAATAATGCAGGATATTACCAATTTGCGTAACAGCCTTCCCGTCTCGTGAAGTTACTGATGGCTTCAGTCATACGCGACGAAGCTCACCATGAATATGAAATATGATAATGAGACTTTGGATGGATGAGAATATGTTAAAACTGGATAAATATGAGTTAAACGAGATGAGAATGCACAGTCAGGATAATCGACTAATAGACTGAATGGATGAGAATCTATTAGAACTGGATAAATATAAGTTGAACAAGATGAGAATGTATGGTCAGGGTAATAGATTAATAGACTGAATGGATGAGAATACATTGAAACTGGATGAATATAAGTTAAACAACAAGATGGATGAGAATTGATTGAAACTGGATGAATATAAGCTGAACAAGACGAGAATGCAGAGGCAGGATAATGGACTAATAAACTGAATGGATGAGAATGGATTAAAACTAGATTAATGTAAGTTAAAAAAAAAAAGTTGAGATTGCAAAGTCAAGATAATCGACCAATAGAGTGGTGAATGAGAATTCATGAATAATGGATGAATTTAGTTTTAAAAATATGAGAATGCAGAGAAGTCCGCATAAATGACTAATAGATTTTAGTAATAGGATGAGAATTTGGGAAAGACGACGAGAGTGGGTAGACAGGAATGCAATAAAAGTGCATTAATGTAGGTTAGACCCTATACTTTGAGAAATCTGTATAAACAACATATAACCAGTAAAAAATGTGGCGCAACAGAGTTTTCTGTACAGCGCATAATCAAGGCCACCCAAAATAGATCTGTTTTTCGGTGGTCTCGGGACAATGCTGTATGAGCCACGCCCCACGGAACTTTAACAACGGCCCAGTGGTGGCCTGTCCTATATCGTTGCCAGAAGCGCTATTTTGGCTATCTTTAACCTTAAATAAAATAATAACTACTGAGGCTAGAGGACTGCCATTTGGTATGTTTGATGATGGGAGTGTGGATGATCAACATACCAATTTGCAACCGTCTAGCCTTAGTAGTTTTTAAGATCTGAGGGCGGACAGACAAAGTGCGGACAGTAAAAAGTGCGGACGGACATTCAAAGCCGGCAAAATAGTTTTTTTTTTTACAGAAAACTAAAAACTGCAGTATGCTCATGCACCCTAAGAATGTGCTATAGACGTAAACAATAAGCAGGGTATTCTATCAAAGCATGCACGGTAGTTAGTTACCATTGAAATATGTGCGGTATTCAAATACCGCGAATTGCATAAACCAAATGCATTGAAGTCACATACCCTGGGCATTACAGTAAGCAGGAAAGTAACACTAAGTACCTTACTACAGAAATGCAATACATATGACATACGATACCACAGTATACCTTACTAATAGAACTTGATATAAACGTTATACAAAATTAGTACTACGACCCATCGAAGTACAACGAGAACGTAGAATACACGATATACAACACAGCACTACACCTTACTACGAGAATACCGTATACACGGCATCCAAACACCGAGATGGACTCAGAAAATCCTCTTAATTTACCAGAGTAAGTCACAGAAAAGCCCCCTAGTCCTAACAAACTCTCTAGAGCAGGTAACGGCCGAGCAAAATGAGTATTTACATAGCAGGTAACGAGAGACAGTACTTAGGGAGACAGGTCATTATGAAGGAGAAGGATTACCGACCGTACGTAAAGCACGGAAACGCTCACAAGGCCAGGTAGGACAAATGAGTCCCTCCTCAGGTAGGATAGAAGGTTTTCTCTTCACAATGAAGCTCTGGAATGAGTTTCCGGGGCTGTGGACCGAGTGATAACGTTGATAGGTGCGTTTTCTTTTGAATTTTATGATTGTACTTTGCAAGTTAGCAAGATAATATATATATGTTATTGATATATATATATATATATATATATATATATATATATATATATATATATATATATATATATATATATATATATATATATATATATATATATATATATATATATATATATATATATATATATATATATATATATATATATTATATACATATATATATATATATATATTTTTATGGTATACGCATATATATATATATACAAAAAATTATTCAAAAAAATTAAGTGTGACCTTTCTTTGATTTGTATTTTACTAGTATAAAGTTTTATGTTTTGGTGTTTGACTCTATTTTAGGTCGAAAATGGCTTAGTGTGTTAAAGCCGAAACGTCCCAGTGGAATAAAAACGTTAACTATAGCGCTCGTTTGGCTGTTCCTAATGGGGATCATGTTCCCTAGGAATCAATCTCTAGCAACTGTTTATAAGTGTGTATATACATATATATATATATAATTTGTGGTTTTATATATATATATATATATATATATATATATATATATATATATATATATATATATATATATATATATATAATTTGTGGTTTTACTATACCAGCCTCACCCCACCTAAGCAGCAAATTAAATACCTGGTGGTTAATTGACTATGATGAGCCACAGCAAAGAGCATGGGCCTAAAACTATTATCCCCAAAATGCAGTCTTAGTGAAAATTGGAGGGCAACGCTTTATAAAGCCACCCTGTTTAGCTAACGTAAAAGTCTTATAACTTTAAAAGATTTACATTGATATCATAAGTTCCTCTAACTCACCCACTTTCTCTCTCTCTTTCTAAAATCACAAAAGCAACAATTCTATCACATAAACTGCCCCGCCTCTCTCTCTCTCTCTCTCTCTCTCTCTCTCTCTCTCTCTCTCTCTCTCTCTCTAAAATCACGAAAGCAACGATTTTTAACACAAATTCTCTCTCTCTCTCTCTCTCTCTCTCTCTCTCTCTCTAAAATCACTAAGGCAACGATTTTTAACAAATTCTCTCTCTCTCTCTCTCTCTCTCTCTCTCTAAAATCACGAAAGCAACGATTTTTAACAAATTCTCTCTCTCTCTCTCTCTCTCTAAAATCACGAAAGCAACGATTTTTAAACAAATTCTTCTCTCTCTCTCTCTCTCTCTCTCTCTCTCTCTCTCTCTCTCTCTCTCTCTCTCTCTCTCTCTCTCTCCGTAAAAAAATGTATGAATAACGAGGTGTATTATTTACGGGTGAGCTCATGGCTAAAGATGCGGAACCAAAATGTCCTTATTATAATCATGTCAGGAGGTCCCCATTATAAGATATCTTTTCCGAAAAGGCCCGGGAGTCTTATAATGATAATAATAATAATGGGAAGAAGAAGAAGAAGAAGAAGAAGAAGAAGAAGAAGAAGAAGAAGAAGAAGAAGAAGAATAAGAAGAACTGATAATGATAAAAGACAACAACAGTTACTTTAGAAATTCTAATATTCCCAATTCCAATTTTCCACAGATTTTTAAATCTTGAGGAAAGTCATCTTAGTTGTCAATGAATTTCCATTTTTCGACCCTTATCTGTAATGTCAATATTGATTGCACTATCGGAGAGTAGAAAAAAATAAGTTCTCCCATGCTTCATTGGGGATTGGGGATTGGGGATTGGGGACGAGGGCTGGGAAGGGCGGGGGGGGTTTTGGGGAATCTGTAGTGACACCGTCGGAGTTTTAAAACTCGTTCCCCGTCATCGTCTTCTTATCGGTGACAAGGGCAGTTGCAACGCCAGATAATCTATAGTGAATAAATTACCTGCCTCTTCAATTGTTAGTTCCGAAACTCCATTTGGTAATTGTTTGGGATACCTAGGGGCAAAACCTGGATGATAATAATAATAATAATAATAATAATAATAATAATAATAATAATAATAATAATAATAATAATAAAGACATCTAAAACGCCTATTTCATTGTAACTTTGGTCACCACTTGAATGGAGTTATGTGATGAACGTAGCTGCCATCTGCCGGGATCTAAACCCACATCTCAGGCATAGCTATTTGTTTTCTTAAAGGACTTTTGCTTTGCTAACCAACCGCCAAAAAATCTAAAAAGTTTAAGGGTTAAATAAAAGGGGAGAGGAGGAGAAATGCATAGTAAAAGTTAAAATAGATGAAAAACTGACAGCATAAACAAATCAGCAAGAAGTAAAATTAATGTAAAAGTAAGAAAACACTTTAAAGCAACTGTGTATGGCCAATTGAAGTTGCCTTAGAGGGATTTCAGTCTTATGAGAATCAATGCTTATAATGCTGCGTGGAAGACTGTTTCACTGCCATACATAATATTATGTGGGGAACCTAACCAGTTATTACCTCAAACAGGGACGCTCATGATCTTCATCAATGACGACAGACTATTCGCCTTCAAATCCAAGTCCATTCAGCATTGATTCGTATTTATAAATAAGACGAGAACGTCACTGAGACAGAAAAATAAACTTAAATACGCGATGACGAAGGCATAACTACGTTCCGAAAGCACTGGGAACCACTGACACACAGAAATGAGGAGAATTCAAATGACAGGGATCATATTCATGAATGGATAGACCCGACGCATATCGTTACCGGACAAACCTAGTTTTATAGCTGATAGCATACGCCTGAAAAACAGGAGAAATCATCAAGAGACAAGGACGCATTGGAAGGTAAAGAGAACTGATAATTCAAAGACGTAACTTCAAATAAGTAAGCCATTTTCATTTTCTTATATCTGAGATTATCAAACTGATCCATTTCCACTTCAATTAGCATTAATGCTATTTATTTCTGACATGAAAAGAACAGTCACGTTCTGACAAAGCCAGGAGACAAATAAAAAGGCCTTCAATTTCTTTTGCGGAAAGGGGTAGTAAACTTCAAAGGCTAAAGATATTTATGATACAGGAATGGAATGGAATATAAAATTTTGGCCAGAGGCCAAGAGCTGGGACCTATGCGGTCATTCAGCGCTGAAAGGGAAATTTTGATAGTAAAAAGGTTTCAAAGGCGTAAGAGGAGGAAAACTTTGCAGTTGCACTAAGGAAGCAATTGTTAGGAGAGGGTGGAAAGTAAGATGGTTGAAAGAGAATTTAACCGAGGTACAGTAAAAGGAATGAAAAGGGTAGCAGCTGGGGGCCTAAGGGACGCTGCAAAGAACCTTAAGTAATGCCTACAGTGCAAAGTATGAGGCACACTGACGGCACTACCCCCTACGGGGATTCATGATATACTTAAAAATCTACGGAACAAGGGTCTGTCTGTCTGTCTCTTGCATTATTATAATGATTAATAACGATAATGGCAATGTGTTTTTACAGAAAAAACGAAATGTTAATCACCTCTAAAATAAGCTTCTGACCGCCCACTCAAGGGAAATTAAACTCGGGTGACCACAAAGCTTACTGCGGAAAAATTTTTTAAAACCGGCCAGGTGGTACCTTTTGGGTAACCAATCTACATACACACACACACATATATGTGTGTGTGTGTAATATGTGTTTGCTTTAGCACGGCGCATCCAAGTGTAGGAAGATGAAAGTTAACAGTGAAGTGCACAGCCTTTGGTGCATGTTCTGGGAAAGTGAAATCGGCGCCACAAAAGGTTTTGCTGCCCACGTATTCCTCTCGTTTTCCATAGCAACTCAACAAATCATACAAATATAAATATATATATATATATATATATATATATATATATATATATATATATATATATATATATATATATATATATATATATATATATATATATATATATATATATATATATATATATATATATATATATAATAATATGTGTGCAGGCGTGCACACATGCGTACATACAAATTACAATAACTAAAATCTATATATATAAAAAAAAAACTGTCAACTACGAACCAGACTCCATGCGTACAGCAAATTACAATAACTAAAATCTAAAAAAAAAAAACTGTCAACTACGAACCAGACTCCCATAATGCCAGGTGAATCCACTGTAAAGCCCTTTAACAAATTTCCCTACGGCTGTTTCCGAACAGATCCAACTGCCGATGTATTTTCAGCCACAAATAAAAATGACTTGCATTTTGCACGGTAATGCAACTGCAAATGAGTTCTATTTGCAGCGCGAAATATCGGTATCCATTATATGGAATTTTTCCGGGTCTTTTGAAGAGTAAATTAAAAGATCCTTTTAACAAATAGTAGAGGCCTTTGTTTTCAAACGAATTGTGTGGTCTCATTTGCCGTGGGAATGAGGCGGCGCGGGGGAGGATAGTGTTGCGAGAAATTAATTTACGGAAAACAGTACTCTGACCAATACAAATTTTCGTATGTATATATATATATATATATATATATATATATATATATATATATATATATATATATATATATATATATATATATATATATATATATATATATATATATATATATATATATATATATATAAAATATAATATATATATATATATATATAATTATATATAATAAATAATGTATATCTATATTATATTATATATAATGTATAATGTATAGTTACACATATATTATATAATATAAATTAAAATACTTGATATCAGTTACATATACCATATAATATTCAATTAATATCGCTTATATATATATATATATATATATATATATATATATATATATATATATAGAATTATCAATTGCCATAGAAAACTGTCAGATCCTGAAACTCTACCATACCGGTCCTATAGCTGGATAATAGAGTTAGGCCGCAGAGCCAAACAATGTCGTTTTAAGGCACTAATCTCCTTGACAATCTGATCCTACGCTATTTTTATCAACCTACCCAGACCTACTACATAATCAAGAAAAACAAAGTTAAGTCAGCCTCTTTGAAAGTGTGTGTGTACTGGATACTGTAACACAATGTCAGGAAATATATAAATAAAAGTTGGATTTTTGAAAAGTTTGGTCTGGTGACCTGGAATTAGAACCGTCTGGTATTCAGTACATGCTTGGGCTTAGATGGTGCAAACTGCAGGGACATGCTAGTGTTAGGTACAGTGAGGCTCATGAGACAATGAATTTAGTTCCCAATTGAAGTCCATCGTGGCAAATGACCTCCAAGGGTTCTTTAACCTTGCATTTCTGCTCTCTTCGTGCCATGAGAATCTTAACGAGTGTTTGATAAAGGTCTTTTAATATGGCATTCTAGAAACTTAAGTGGTTTCATTTAAGGCAAAGAGTGATATGGAAAGCCATTAGGCTTATGTACTGTTTGACCAGTGGTTGGCTGAGTAACCACAAGGGAATGCCAGGGAGTAATACTAACTAAACCGTTGGTCTCTTAGAGAATCTAAGCATGACAATCTGGCCATCATTAGATGGCCGAGACCAAAAAACAAACACTGAGGTACATAAACTCCTTTAACCCTCTTTTGAACATGGATATAGCACCAGTGACCTAACCTCGTAACCGACCCAAGAATTATCGGGTAAGAAGCAATAGGTCAGAATGTGGTACAACAAATCAGTAACTTAGAACTATTTAAAAAAATTGTAGTGTATAGTATGACTTGACAGACCTAGTAAAACTACAAAAGTGACTATGACCTCAGAAGCGATCACGTCGGTGGGACACACTAGGACCATGTAGACGAACCCTCAAAGTCACATGAAAGAGGCTAGACATGTCTAACCCGCC
The DNA here is from genome assembly GCF_040412425.1 of Macrobrachium rosenbergii. Lineage (NCBI taxonomy): Eukaryota > Metazoa > Arthropoda > Malacostraca > Decapoda > Palaemonidae > Macrobrachium > Macrobrachium rosenbergii. The sequence continues at coordinate 13,999,582 of NC_089794.1, read as the reverse complement.
CAGGAAGTTGTGTAAAACCCGCTTATGATGAAGCAGTTGGAAAAGTTTTACCTCGAAGTTTTCCTTTTCGAAACTAAGTAATCTCTTTCGGTTTATGAGAAATTATTTCTCAGCTCCATTCTAAACTTAACAGTTTATAGCAGTTGAGTCCTACACCCACATCTAATGATTTAAGATTTCACAACTTTCAAGTCTTGTCAGTTGAAAGCTATCGACTTTCATACATTGAGGTAATCTTCCTAAATTATTTCCTCTCTAAACTTAGTAAATTTAAAGCAGTTGGGTTCTATACTCTATATAACAACCTTTTAAACTATTTTACTCATTCTGTCTATTTCAGTTCTGTTCTATATTCTTGTATGACAACCTTCTTAAACTATTTCTCTACTCTTATTTAGTTCAATTGAATACTATACCATTAATGAGCCATTCTCGGTGATTCCTCAACTTGAAACTTTTGAATGACAGCAGCTCAGTCAGTCGTGTACTGACATTTGAATATTTTCCGTAGCCTCTTATTCTCAGCTTTGGGCTTTAGTTACTAATGATTCATGTTAAACCCATTTACTAAGCGTTTTTGTTTCAACATGTTATAAACTGCTTACATCGTGTGTTTAAACAATTGCTTGCATTAATACACGTTAATTATGCGAAAATATTAATACGTTTTTACGAAAATCTGAATAGTTTTAATAGCCACGGATTTTGTCCGTTATCTTTAAACTTTTGTATATAGGCTATCGATTTTGAGGATTATTAGCGCAGGAACCAATAATACAAAAATACAAGACCAAAGATTCTCTTTTAATGTATCTTCAGATAACGTCAGCTAGACAGAATATTTCTTGGGTAGCAACTCTTTACAAGACTCTTATGTAACTGTTCAGATAATGTCAGCCTGACAATATTTCTTGGGTAGCAACTGTATACAATAGGCTTCATTCGCTCAGTTTCAAAACACTTTACATAAAACTCTGCAAAGCCCAAAAAATGTGTTCACATACACGGTGTTGTAATTCTACTACATGGTAGTTATGAAAATGTGCGAACAGAAATCTGCGGTTCAAGTTTTTATTATTAGATGAAATTTATTTACATTACCCTAAGAAATGTTCTTACATGATTAAGATGAACATTTTAGGTCAGGAAAAAACAAAACTTATAACCTGTTTGTAATCAAATATGACAACATTAGGAACAATTTCGTGATGGTCTTACAGCATAAGCATCTGAAGCTGATTCAGTCAATACACCTGCCATCTAATCATGCCTTTATTAGGAGAAACTCCATGGTCGCCAGAAACCTTATCATTCAACAGCAGTTACAACAGAATCATCTGTTATATCCAGGTTAAAAGAAACTAGGCAAAAACTGCTATTCAATATTCCAATCTGTAAAAAAAAAAGGCAGTCACACTGAGGCTTCTTGAATGTTTTGAAAGCTAACCCAAAAAATGCAACAAATTAATTTTATCCAAAATGATTGAAAATGGGTTTCACTGTATTTTGGCTCTAATTAAAATCTAACCCTTTTAGGGTTTAACTTCCACAAAAATATTGCAAGAAAATACAATTTTGGTTTAAACAGCTTTATATAAAGGTAAAAAAAAAGGTTGCAAATTTGCTTTAAGAAAACCATTTAAAAGCATTTAACAAAATAATTACATTTGGCTCTTGTCTCCTATCCACAAACTTGGAGTTTTCATCATTTTAAAGAGCTTACCCCCTCCGGGTTCTGACGTGATACATGACATTCACAACCCCCCGAGATTAGGCTCAGGCTTCAGTGGAAAGCTGATAAGACAGTCAAAAATGAGTCTTTGGGTTCGCCTCCGGGTACAGACCCAGTCAGTAGAACAAGGATGTCTGGGGTTTCCTGAGAGGCTTCAGAAGACTGCCACTCCTTTGATATTAAATTTTACCAAAATTCGCCTTTAGAAAAAATAAAAAAAAACTGGTCCTCTTTGGTCAACTGTCAAACCCATTTAACTAATTAACTGACATCACAAATAACTGTGTACACATGACATTTTATCTGTTGCCTGGCTCATAAAAATGCTTACCAACGAATAGCTCAGCATATAGTTTACCCATAATTATACTATGCCATCCCCATTAAAAAGAAGGATCTCTAATCTGAAGCATATGTGCAAACCCTATTGTTTTTAGTGTGGTACCCGGCTCGTCCAACTAACAAGAACGGTTCACCATGAATGCTACAGAAACTAGCAAAAACTTAGAATTATAGTTACTTAGATCCACTCTAGTTCCATGTATTACTACTCTATATAGGAAGCAGTGCTAACTTGGCATTTATGGTTAATTATGCGTAATTACTTTTATAAACTACTTGCCAGTTGAAGGTAACTTGGAACTCAAATGAGATACACTCTAACCAATAAAAATTTAAGAATACAATATGAAAATAAAAAAAGAAAAAGCTCTACTTTATATTAGCCAAAGTAGTGATGAAGCCTCATGCTAAAAAAACCTCCCCTTTTAAAATTTTGCCTCAGAAACCCCTTTAGTTTAAGTCAAGGTATGAATTAACAACTAAATTCTACAGTCAACCCCGCACCAATGTAACTCCTTAAGCTATTTCACTACTACAGTAATTTCTAAACTTTTAACCTAAAACGGGACTTTCATATGATTTCACCAACACAATGTTGTGCATTATCAAAACCTATTTTCTGAAAGAAAAATGTTTCTATTAGCTTGTCTGAGCTTCCAGTTCTACATGGCAGACAAATGTCTGCCATGTACAACCTTCAGTCCACCTTTGTCTGTCAGGCAGCACAGCCACCCCGGCAAAGGTGGACTTAAGAAGCATTAAGACTGGGGCAAAAATTAAGCACTACATGAATGTTATTTTAAAATTTTCGAGTAGTTACGGGTATTACATTAAGTAATAAGATTAAAATGCCTAGCATTTCACGTTGAAAAAACGGCTTATGTCAATTCCTGTCAGCAGGGAAGAATAACTTAAAATTGCTGATTTAACCTGCATGCCCCAAAGTTATAATTAAAAACGCTGAGTTCATGCGAACTGCACATAAAAATTAAATATAAATTGTATCAAATATGGAACATTAGTTAAGCTGATTAGCTATAAACCGTCGTCAAAAGTAAAAACAAATGGATGAACTTTAATAATTTAGTAAATATATCAGCAAGTATTTTATTTTCAGGCCCAAAACACCGTATTACTTAATCACAAAATATGTTAAACTTAAAAAAAAAATCGAGTAGCCTAGCTACAGCAATTAAAAAAGCCGAATACGTAATTATTTTCACGACAAAAGATTTTTATTTCTTAATGTGTCCAAGCATACATGGGAGAAGAATAGATTATCACTTGCTCTAAAAGCAAACTTAAAATAGAAATTGTTACAAAATAAAGTAATACTGCATTAGTGAAGACCATTGTTTTTCACGAATTATAATTAAGCGCTGATTCATCAATAATCTAAGATATAACCTTAGATGTAATGACCACTTTCATAAGATTTATAATTATGATCTGATTATCAACCTTGAAACGTTATGACCACTTTTACTGAACAGCAAGAATTCGAATTACTCTCCGATTTATCAGTAATCTACGATAAAAAATCAAACCTTATTTCGAAATAACTGTTTAGTGAAGCACAGATGGTACTATATTCAACAAAAATCGCTGACAACTCCATTATCGAAAGCGGTTTAAAAGAAAAATATAAAAAGAAACTGAACATTGTCAATGAATTCCTCCTGTTAAAGCCGACCTCTCATGGACCTTATATTAAGAACTTCAAATATTGAATAAAACTAACACGTCAATGAACCACTCCAGTTAAAACTGATCTCTCATGGACCTTAGGTTAAAAGAACTTAAGAATAATGCATACAATCTAACATCTTAAAAATATCAAAAGCACATCTCCAAAGCCCAAATGTTCAGATTGCAGGTTTACAATTACCCTTTATATAACTGGAAATACTACAAAGTTACATCTATCAGCACTACCATGCACGCTTGAAAGGGTTAAAAAAAAACCTTAATCGCAAAAGTATTCTAAATGAAATGCTTAAAATAGTTCATGATTATTTTAGAAGCAACACAGATCACTTACAAAATTGTGATACACGCTATCTATTCATTTAAACATTAAATTTCGAGCGTCCGAAAACAGTTTATTTCTCCAATAATTAAAAATTTCTTATTCACGATCATTTTCTTTCCGTTTGAACAAATTAACTTTCTATTCTGTGGAGCTTTCTTAGCAACTGAACTGCATTCAGAGCTTTTTTCTTATCAATGTAAAATAAAAACCAATAAAAATTTACTTACGAATGCCTCTCTCAAGTGTCAGGTAAGCAGCTTAACTGTAATCAGTCAGTACTTGTCTAGGAACTAACGGTAAGAGCGTAGATAACGCACTGCAGAGTCTGAAATCGAAGTCCATATTAGAAATCTGGGTAATATTAGAAAACTGGCACGTCACCATATCTGTAATTTCTGTTAGGCTACATTAATCTTAAAATATTATGGCGTACCAATTGTAAAACCTAGAAGATGAAAAAACGTACACTTATGGCATCATACCTGCTTAAACCAAACCATTTTTATTATACTAGAAAAAACAAATTAAAATCGTAGAAAAACGAAGGTTACTCTTAAATTTCAAGAAACATTTTAATTTTACAAGAAAAAAATCAAAATTAAAATCGCAGAACTCAATCGCAGAACTCAAACTAACATTTACTCTTAAATTTCAATAATCATTTTAATTGTACTATAAAAACCTAAAATTAAAATCAAAGAATTCAGACTAATATTTACTATTAAATCTCAAGAAAACCGCAAATTGAGTGCACATAAAACCCAACAAAACACAACAGAACGACTCGATCCAATATTACCTTCAAGAACGACACGTCCACACAGTAAGGAACTCGAGAACGAAGTAGCGCAATAATTGCAAAGAAGAAATCTGGAAACACCCGACGCCAATGCCCAAATCCACTCGAATGACCAAATGACGGATGTCGTACCACCCATGAATTCTACACAAACTTCCACATTCACCACAACAAACGTCTGAAGGATGGACGATATATTTAGCGATATTTGCCACAAAACATCTGAATCTTGCGTAGATGCTTTCGACTTCCATGGTCAAGGACCATCAAGTGGCCACGCAACCAAAAGTTTAACTCACACTCTTTCCGCCAGGTGACCGTTTCAAGCAATGCAAACAATATTCAGCCTGCGACCTTTTCGCTAATCTTCAAATAAATATACACATCGTTAAGATGCTGATTCATAATGTAATGCATTTACAGCAAGCAGTAAAAATATTTAGATATTCTATAAAAAAATAAATACAGTACAATACATTTTGGTCAGAAAACAGTTTGTCTCTAGGTGTAGTCATTAAATATATATATATATATATATATATATATATATATATATATATATATATATATATATATATATATATATATATATATATATTTATCCGTAAGTACTCCTCTCCTGATGTAGATGGAAGTGCACGTGTTCCCTCATCTCATTACTGTTGCATAAAAGCAACTAATGGCCCTGGGCACTTTCACATGACGAGATTAGCATTTTAAATGCAAATGTGATCCTCTTAACTCTAAAAAATATATATTAGTTCTCTGCGACTTTTTCATGTTTGTTACTTATCAGGTTTGGGCAATATGGATATGGTTCAGGGTACCGATATGATGTAAATATTATACCTCTCTCTCTCTCTCTCTCCCTCTCCCTCTCTCTTTTGAAGAACGTAATTGAATTGTATTAACAACCTTGTAATGAGTAGGACTCCCCCCTTCTCTCTCTCTCTCTCTCTCTCTCTCTCTCTCTCTCTCTCGCTTGTGGTCTTTGAGAGGTCAAGATGTTTTAGGTGGACATGAACGTTCCTTTCTATCCTGAGAGAGAGAGAGAGAGAGAGAGAGAGAGAGAGAGAGAGAGAGAGAGAGAGAGAGAGAATATCTATGTAATTCTTCACGTACTACAATTGTCTCCTCTCTGGCAATGACTTGTGCCTAAAGGTGTGCAAGGCGCCTTCTACAGACATGCCTTGTTATTCTCTTCACATTTATTTTCCCGAGTCTCAAAACGTTCACTTTTTAATTTCCCTTGCATTTGTTATTTTCTTTGGACTTGGGCTACACAAAGACTATAGGTCGCACGTCCTATTGGCCTTTGAATTATATATGTCACTGACATATTGAGACAGCTCATTAAACCTGACCTATTTTTACAGGGTGTTAATTAGCGTTCCATTTAGGCGCATGCGCAGACAATAGACCTGTTCGCGCCAGTTACAATATTCCATAATAATGTGGGTCATATCGCTTATTAGGGAGCAAGTAATTAAGAAGGCACAAATTGGCTTCACGTGGCTTATTAGGGAGCAAGCAATTAAGAAAATTGTGAAGGTATACATCCGAGTGCCTCAACACTTTGTATTTACTTATGTGTGTGTAGAGAATACTAAGAATCTAGTTAGCATTACTGATTACAAGGGAAATGTCCCCCCCACCCTATAATTTACGCGCCATAATTACACAGAGGCTGCTGAAAACAATTATGATTTAATGAGAGGAGATTTCGTCTACGGCAGTGTTTACATTTGAGGGGAGACTAAAACGCTTCGTATCCCGGGTTGTTATCAAGGCAGATAATTTTTTTCCGCCGTCCTGTTCATTAGGAAGTAACTGGGGCGGGTTTCGTTATTTTGATAAATGAAGAGAGGGCTTCTCTCTCTCTCTCTCTCTCTCTCTCTCTCTCTCTCTCTCTCTCTCTCTCTCTCTCTTAATCACAGTAACTGTATCTAACGCCCTGAAATTTAATGACCTGGGGGATTTATGTTCCTCTTTGTCTTTGCTATCAGAGTCTGTTTGTATTTCCTAACATATTCTAGGAAAGAAAAATTTAGAGTGGAGAGAGAAGGGATATGGAA
>NC_089794.1:13955102-13987602 GCF_040412425.1 Macrobrachium rosenbergii | reverse complement strand
TGTAATTTGTCTTTTCTTCTGGGGACGTGATTCCGTAATTATCGATTGGCCTTCAGGTCGTAATTCCGTGATTACTGATTGGCGTTTATGTCTCCGGCGAGTGTCGAGGGCCAGTTTTTAGACTGGCTCGGCGATTTGATTGACCCCTCTTGACCTTTTTTTATTTATTTTTTTGTGATGATGATGATAATGAGGTAATGATGAATATAACTGGCCCGAGACAAACTCGGTCACTGCATGGAAAGTATTCATAAAGTTCTTTTGTTAGTTTTAATGTGATGACAAAGTTGCCCATTATTATTATTATTATTATTATTATTATTATTATTATTATTATTATTATTATTATTATTATTATTATTATTTCAGTAGATGAAACCTGTTCACATGGAACAAGAACACAGGAGCCATTGGCTTGAAATTCAAGCTTCCGAAGAATTTTGGTTTTCAACCTCCCACCACAGACCCCACACTGCAGCACTAACTGATCACGATACAGAGCCAGTGATTTTTCATCGCCCTGAGGGAGACGCGAACCCGCCACATTAGAGTGGCATGCCACGACACTAACCACTATACCAGCGGACAAGGAGACAACCAGAGCCAATGACTTACCAGGGGAAAGAAGAAGATCTCAGCTTCTGGAAGAAGGAAGACAGAGCATATAAACTACCTGACTGAGGATCAATCAAGCACTCAAGAGCAGGCCAGAGTGACTGCGGCATGTACCAGTTCACTACCTAAACGCAGGATATAACTTAAAAAAAAAAACACGTCATGACAAATACCAATGACCTGCAAGAGGGGAGAGTAATACCTCCTAATAGATGAATATGACATGGACATGCCTGAGGGCAGTCAAGCTAAAAAATACAAAAATGGAGACGGTAAACTTCAATTGCATATCTGAGAATACAGCAGGACGTTTTAATGGAAAGAGAACAGAGTGTGACGATAAATGATTGATATGTCAGTGACATGAATCTGATGATAAATGATTGATAATGATGATAGTGATGGTACTGAATATATTTATTATGATATGAATGGGAATGCATCATAAATATATTCATATATATATTATATTATCAAACATTTATATATATATATATATATATATATCTTTCCATTATATATATATATATATATATATATATATATATATATATATATATATATATATATATATATATATATATATATATATATATATATATATATATATATATATATATATATATATATATATATATATATATATATACATATATAGTGTGTGTGAGAGAGAGAGAGAGAGAGAGAGAGAGAGAGAGAGAGAGAGAGCTCTTTAAATTACACATTCTTAATCACTTCCAATATCCTCCATTCATAGCTTGAACTTCAAATTACATCCGACTTATCACTTGCCATCCATTGCCATCCGTCTTACCGAAATCCGCTGGGTCCTCGAAATTACGATTCCCTTCAATCTTGGGGCGCTATCCTCTCCGCCCTTCTTGCAAGAACAATCGCAAGAAGCCACACCTTCTCTTTCTTGCAAGCACACTCCTCTTTCTCCCACCTCCCCAGTTACACGCATAGCTCCGTAGACCCCCTGCCCCCCTCCCCCCCTGTCTCCGTTCCCTACGGAGTGCTAATTTCCAAGCATGTTTACGACAGTCCTGAATCTCCTTGGCTAACGAGGGCGAATTCGCTTCTACGTTTTTTGGATTAGAAGACCCGTAAGTTTTTCTGTCTCCAGGATTACCTTTTGGAAGGTGGTAAAATATTCCCAGCCGGGATTTCCAGAGTCTTGATTAGGTTGGCCGAATCTTGCTGGTTCTATCTATCGGTTTTCGTGCATCTGATCTCCTCATTAAGGTGAATTTTGATTTATTTTGCCAGTCTGGATTGGCTTTCCATTACATTTTGTCCTTCCTCTTTGTCTATGATTAATGTCACCTTGTTTAGGGTGTCTGAGTTGATTTTGCCTGCCTTGGTTAATTATCCTTACTTTTGCCAGTAATGTAGCCTTTGGTAAACTTCGACAGTTTTACCTGTTTTTGATGAATTGTATCAAGCTTCCCTGTCGTCAACCTCATTATTATTATTGGAAATCAATAAACTCTCAATTACGTTTGACTGGAGAGCTATCAAACTGCAAAGCTTCCATAGGATTTAATATCCGTTCGTGTCAAAGCACAAGGAAAAAAGAAAAATCATACCACGTAAAGAAAAATTAAGTGAAACTGAGAAAAGCAAACGAAAGCAGATAAGAAGTAAAGGATGATAAGAAAAAGAACACAAAGAAAGTAAATAATGAAAACACGAAAAATCTTCATTCACCGTTCAGTGCTATCTAAATTTTATCGTTCTATTTTCACTAAAGGAGGTGACTGGGACCTTATCCCTGTGTCCCTAACTGTTCCAGGCCCGGAAGGAAGGGGTTTTGACCCCGAAGGAAGAGATGGACTTGATTCTTAAAGGGTGGGGAGGTTAAAAAAATCGGGAAAAACAGAAGTAGGATGGAAGTTCCAAAGCTTGGCGGTAAATATAATAATAATAATAATAATAATAATAATAGATTGAGGATTAGTCTTCGTACGGTGAAGGAAATTCTCTCTCTCTCTCTCTCTCTCTCTCTCTCTCTCTCTCTCTCTCTCTCTCTCTCTCTCTCTCTCTCTTTGAAAGATACCTTGACTCTCATAGGGCAGTTTTCAGGTTTTTTAAATGACATTTCTGTCTGTTTGTCTTTCTCCATCAAAGCTACCTTTTCTTTCCTAAGAAAGATATATATATATATATATATATATATATATATATATATATATATATATATATATATATATATATATATATATATATGTATGTATATATATATACACATATATACATATATGCTGTATATATATATATATATATATATATATATATATATATATATATATATGTATGTATGTATATATATACACATATATATATATATACTGTATATATATATATATATATATATATATATATATATATATATATATATATATATATATATATATGCTGTATATATATATATATATATATATATATATATATATATATATATATATATGTTCATCTATTTACCTATCTCTCTCAGACGCCTTTTCTCAAAGTCGTTTCTGTTTCCCATTACACAAGGACCCACCTCTCTCTCTCTCTCTCTCTCTCTCTCTCTCTCTCTCTCTCCTTATTGTGCCAACCTGCAAGAGACTTTCTCAGAGTCTAATTGGTCAATTACATTGTCACCTGGTCTCCACCCCCTTAAGGCTCCTGGCGTGTCTCCTGCCAACTTTCATGTCAACGGAAGCCTCTTGGATCTTCATTTTACCAATTTCCTACGCTATCTGTGTTCTTTTTTTATTATCGTGAGTTTTCTAGTTTTCTTTTATAGTCTCCTGTTTCAGCTAAAGATTCCTGGATCTCCTCTTTTACTTACTTTCTCTGTAAATTTTGTTTTATGTGAAATTTTCCTAAGTTTTTCGAGTGTTTGTGCTTGTGTAAAATCTTCTAAGTCACTAGAACCTCAACTAATTTTGTTTCATGTGAAAATTTCTGAATTTTTTATGTTCCTTTTTTTTATTTTTCTGTGTCACCTGAGAATTCTTGGCTCCCACCTGTACTTGTTTCTACCTTTGTTTATTTTTCCATATTGATGATACGTACCATTTTTTTTATCTAATAATGTCTTGCGTGTTAACTGAACATTTTTGGATCTTCCTAGTATCTGTTTCTAGTTTTACCTATCTTTTTTATGCTGATATTGCAACATTTTTAGGTTCCGAGGTCAACTGGAGTTGGCTTGATCTTTCTTGTAACTTTCCCTATTTTTATTTCACCTTGCTCGTAAAATATAATTCATAATTAAAAAAAAATCAAGGCGTTTCCAGCAAATGAGTTAGCATTTTTTCGTTAATGTATATTAATGAGGAAGTATGTGTGTGTGTGTGTATATATATTATATATATATATATATATATATATATATATATATATATATATATATATATATATATATATAAATACATCTATCTAACTATCTATCTATCTATATATACGTGTGTGTGTCTGTGTGTATGTCTAAATCTCCGAATTCTTCAACACCAAGCAGCATGACTATGATATCCTTTTTCACACTGAATAGTGATGGATAGGGGATAGGTTTAGTTATTGAAAATCAATATTCTCACCTGGCCCTTGTCTCATTAATTGTGATGGCAAGGTCCCCGTTTCCATGGTAACGACTTTGGCCTGCCGTACGATGCATTCATCTTCGGTGATTTGTTGACAGCGTCAGCATCCCCAGGTAACGAGGCTTTGTGGGGATGAGGATGGATTCTGCTGATGAAATATTCAGAGCTTTGATTGTGAAAACGAAGATGAGCTTTTGTCTTGAAAGGTAAGAAGAAAATCAATTGTTTTTACAAGGACAGATCAAATGAAGATTAGTTTTTGTTTTGAAAGGTAACAGAAAATCAGTTGATTTTACAAGGACGGATCAAATGAAGATGAGTTTTTGTTTTGAAAGGTAAAAGAAAATCAATTGTTTTTACAATGACGGAACAAAGGAACATGAGTTTTGTCTTCAAAGGTAAAAAGAAAATCAGTTGTTTTTACAAGGACGGATCAAATGAAGATGAGTTTTTGCCTTGAAAGGTAAAAGAAAATCAATAGTTTTTACAAGGAGGGACCAAATGAAGATGAGTTTTTGTCTTGAAAGGTAAAAAGAAAATCAGTTTTTTACAAGGACGGATCAAATGAAGATTAGTTTTTGTTTTGAAAGGCAAAAGAAAATCAATTGTTTTTACAAGGACGGATCAAATGAAGATGAGTTTTTGTCTTGAAAGGTAAAAGAAAATCAATTGTTTTTACAAGGACGGATCAAATGAAGGTGAGTTTTTGTCTTGAAAGGTAAAAGAAAATCAATTGTTTTTACAAGGGCGGATCAAATGAAGATGAGTTTTTGTCTTGAAAGGCAAAAAGAAAATCAATTGTTTTTACAAGGACAGATCAAAAGAAGATGAGTTTTCGTCTTGAGAGGTAAAAAGAAAATCAACTGGTTTTACAAGGACGGATCAAATGAAGATGAGTTTTTGTCTTGAAAGGTAACATAAAATCAATTGTTTTTACAAAGACGGATCAAATAAAGATGAGTGTTGTCTTGAAAGTTAAAAAGAAATCAATTGTTTTTACAAGGACGGATCAAATGAAGTTGAGTTTTTGTCCTGAAAGTTAGAATAAAATCAATTTCTTTACAAGGACGGATCAAATGAAGATGAGTTTTTGTTTTGAAAGGTAAAAAATAAAACTGTTTTTACAAGGACGTATCAAATGAAGAGGAGTTTTTGTCTTGAAAGGCTAAAAAGAAATCAATTGTTGTTACAACGACGGATCAAATGAAGATGAGTTTTGTTTTGAAAGGTAAAAGAAAATCAGTTGTTTTTACAAGGAAGGATCAAATGAAGATGAGTTTTTGTCTTGAAAGGTAAAAAGAAATCATTTGTTTTTACAAGGACGGATCAAATGAAGTTGGGTTTTTGTCTTGAAAGTTGGAATGAAATAAATCTCTTTACAAGGACGGATTAAATGAAGATGAGTTTTTGATTTGAAAGGTAAAAAAAATGTTTTTACAAGGACGGATCAAATGAAGATCAGCTTTTGTCTTGAAAGGTAAAAAGAAAATCAATTGTTTTTTATAAGGACGGATCAAATGAAGATGAATTTTGTTTTGAAAGGTAAAAGAAAATCAGTTGTTTTTACAAGGACAGATCAAATGAAGATGAGTTTTTGTCTTGAAAGGTAAAAGAAAATCAATTGTTTTTACAAGGACGGATCAAATGAAGTTGAGTTTTTGTCTTAACAGTTAAAATTAAATCAATTGTTTTGATAAAGACGAATCAAATGAAGATCAGTTTTTGTTTTGAAAGATAAAAGAAAATCAGTTGTTTTTCAAGGACGGGTCAAATGAAGATGAGTTTTTGTTTTGTAAGGTAACATAAAATCGATTGTTTTTACAAGGACGGATCAAATGAAGATGAGATTTTGTCTTGAAAGGCAGAAGAAAATCAATTGCTTTCGCAAGGAAGAATTGCAAAGAAGAAAGGTTATGAGTTCTACAAAGGAATATTGATTTTTTGAACTCGTATTTATTTTAATTGCGAGTTATATGGAAGAATGTTCAGTCATTTCTGCAAATGAAGATTAACGGTAACTTTGAAATAAGCAGAGCACTATTATTTTACTTTTAAAACGAAGATTGTTCACGAAACGCAAAGAAAAAGTTTACAAGATGAATATGAATAATTTTTAAAATTTAAGATTAACTTTGTCTACAACAAAATAGCTAAAGAAATATAATAAACAAAGACCATTTAAAAATGTATAAGGATCTCATTTCTTTCTTAAGTGAAGATTTATCTTAGCAACGGAAAATTCAGAATAAATCTTTTACAAATTATTAGCTCTAGTTATAAATGCAGACAGTAATATTACTAATGGGTTAAAGGACTCTTTGCGCTTCGTAAATGGAATTAACCTCCTTTTCACGACTAGTAATAACTATCATCTTTGCTTTTTAATTTTTCTTCGTAAAATATGTTATAAATTTGCATGTAATTCGTATGCAAAATTGATATAACGTTATGTCTTACGTTTTAAAGGACAAGTTATAAACTAATTAATATTCATAAGTCTATGCCCAGGAAAAATAAGTTGTGCCTGGAGGCAGTTCAAATTTTGAGTGGCTGTTCCTTTTCTTCTACTGCCAAGTTTAGGAACTCAATTCCTGCTTCTGTGTTTTTCCAGAATTATGCAATCTACCATCCTTCAAGGGGCAAATACGTCATATTCTCCGGGGTTGAGGCCCTCGTCCTTCTACTTCTCACGGGCCCTTCCCCAAGTAACCCCTCCCCAACCATTGCTGTGGCGCCCCCTCCCCTCCTTTTTTAACTTTCTTCGTGGTTAAGAGACACACGCGACCTTGAAGTCGCTCATTCTTGGTTTCATTCGGACCTGGGCGAGAAATGGGAATGTGGTTGTCTTTCACGTTGGTCTTCGTATTTAAAATAGATAAATAACAGCAAAATTCAGTAAAAATCCTCTATATGAAAGTTTTCTTCCCTTTAACACTAGAAACAGCACAAACTACAAACAGTTGGATTACCCTTTGCAATAATGCTTTTCATGTTTTAATTTGCAAGAACCAAGTTGTTTTTCTTCGTATCTGTTTTTGTTTCACCTCTGCTTTTTCTACAGTCGTGAAGTTCATTTACTAGCTGTCGTATTTCGTTCGTTTTTTCTCTCAGTTATAAAACGAAAAGTAATTGTGTAATGTTTCCTATAACTCCAATTTAATTAAAAGCTGGACAGTGCAGTATCAAAAGTTCTATTTTCTTTTGTTTGATAACAGGGCTCGCTAAATCCCCTATATAAACAGTGAAATACATTTCTCATTCTTCGTCAAGTGTAGGTCAAGGACAAGTCTGTCAAAATCCTACAAAGTTCTACAAAAATCCTACGTAATAAGATATATTCGCCACAGGGCATATAAGCTATAAAAGAGATTTCTCAATTGTCCAAGAAATTCTTGTTTTCAGTATGTTATGAATAAAGGCCACAAATCTTAAAATCTCAGTAAAGAAGAAATATCCTCTAATTACAGTTTTCCATACTGGTTATGTACTGTTTTGCAAACATCGTGAAAACAAAAACAAAAATGAATAACTTATTGAGGCTGAAACTGGCGAAATTAAATTTTGCAACCTGTAAAATAGTTAAATAATTTGTATGAAGAAAATAAAAAAGAAAATAGACTAAAACTCCTATATATGTATTTCTCATCTGGATATATAAAAATCTAAATAAACAAAAAGGTAGATAAATTGAAAATCTGGAAATATCTCCCAAATATAAGTATTTTAGTTTTTTAAAAGTCAAGTAGAACTTTCTTAGTTCCTAGAAATCATAAATAAGGAGTAAAGAAAAGTTAGTGAAAGCTATCCAAGCAGATATGACCAAAAGTTATAAATTTATATAACTAGGACATTAGCCCATTCAGTCTAGATATAAGTTTCTATAAGTCATAAGATCTATATAAAGCGTAAATAGGATAAACATTAATAAACAGCATGTAGGTTCGGTAATTCATGCCATCTTTATAAAGAGTTAATTATCCAAGATTATGCAAACATACTTCTCCATCCGTCATTAAAAATAAAAAGTCAAAAACACGTCAATTTAATTTACCACAAATCCTTAAAACCCAAATTAAGAAGAAATTAGTCGTGAATCCTCTAAATCCCAGTTCACACGAGTCACAAAACCACTCTCAAGAAGAAGAGAAGCTTTTGTATTACAGTTCAAGAGAGTCTTTGTCCTGGTAATCCGTCAGTGTAAAAAGATCTCCGGTTGAGTGCAGCGTTTCGTTCTTTTGTCGTCAGATCTTTTGTTTTTTTGGGAGGTGTGAATCCTGCGCCAGGAGGTTAAACTTATATACTTTTTTTCATGATGCCTTTGCCCGTGCTCATTTCGCTTTCATAATTCTATTCTTCTGCCGTTAAATTGTGGAAGATGTTGGTGGTGCCTCTATAATTCTTAGTCACCCCAGTTACATGTACATTTGTACTGAGAAATGTTTTATTTGAATTATCCATTCTTTTGACACACTCATACACACACAAACACACACTCATACACACGCGCACACACACATATATATAAACATATATACCTGTATTATATATGTATATATACATATATAGTTTATATATATAACTATATGTATGTGTATGTGTATGTGTGTGTGTGGACGTGTATGATTGTGTCAAAAGAATGGATAGTTCAAATAAAATATTTCTTAGTACAATTGTAAATAATATAATATATATATATATATATACATATATACATATATATATATACATACTTACATACATACAGACATTATATTATATATATATATATATATATATATATATATATATATATATATATATATGTGTGTGTGTGTGTGTGTGTGTGTGTGTGTGTGTGTGTGTATGTTTCTGCATGTGCATTCTTATATGTTTATAAACACAATGAACTTTTCTATTACAACTTGTCATTTTGGTTCAGCTCATAAACTATATTGTAAAACCACCCAAGATTATAATAAAAAAACAATAATTGAATGAACACTTCAAAAAGGCAGCAGAATTTAAATTCACATTTGCAGAAAAAAAAATCGAGTTCAACTTTAGTCATCACAGTAAAAGTGGGTCAGGGACCAGAAAGATAGAAGTTATTATCTATTTCGCCAATTGAATTGATCCTTTAAAGCTGAAACATCATTAGGATGACAATCATTATTTTTATGAGAGAGAGAGAGAGAGAGAGAGAGAGAGAGAGAGAGAGAGAGAGAGAGAGAGAGAGAGAGAGAGAGAGAGTTGAGAGAGTTGAAATATCCTGAAGATAGATATATATATATATATATATATATATATATATATATATATATATATATATATATATATATATATATATATATATAGAGAGAGAGAGAGAGAGAGAGAGAGAGAGAGAAAGAGAGAGAGAGAGAGAGAGAGGAAAAACTACAGTGAGATTACAAGCACCATCTTTGTGCGAGACAGGTAAGGGGTCATCGGACAGACGGGACGATACGAAAGAAATTGGGATAAAACTCCGACATCTGATTCTTTGTGACACTGCTGCAAAATACAGAGGGATAATTAAGGTCTCATTAACCTTCCTCATTATTGACGTGACATATTTCATGTGAAAGTTAATGAGAACGGATTAGATTCGAGACGAGTGGCACACAGAAGGAAATTCTGAAATAATTGACCTAAAGTTATATTGTAACGATAAATTCAGTTCAATATTACGATTTTATTTCGAACTCTTGGAAATGTGAAGCAGATCAGACAAAAATCATTCGATCATGGGAACACAGAAGGGAGGTATGAATTATAAAGCTCAAAATGAAAATGGGTGAAAGGACCTCACTAAATAATCAATTGCTCACTAATTTCTTGTGGAAATACCATATAACATCACAGGAAAGCCACGATATTTCTGAAATTCAAGACTCGGCAAAAGATGCCGATGGAATTTTTTTTCAAATACGTTGCCTTGAGGTGTTTTCGGTTTTCATTGCTTTATCATTATAAAATAATATAAAATCATTATAAAATAATAAAAAAACAAGCATAAAATTAACTAAATTTAGTCATACGAAAGAAAATTTACAAAATGACAATTAGAAATAAAATAACATAGAATATCAGTAAAATAAATAATCAAAATTAAAAAATTAAATAAAATATATTAAATGAAACAGACATACAATTAAATAAATACCTAACCAAATAAAGTAAATAAATTTGAAATTTAAACAAAACGAAAAAACAATGAAATAAATGACATCGAAAATAAATGAAATCGACAAACAAAAATTAATAAATTATGAAAATCATTTAAACAAATTAAGTCTCGAATCTTCACTTCGCAGAAAATATAAGAGAAGATGAAAAGGGAGGAAATAAGAGGAAGAAGAATGAAGTAAAAGGGTACAAGAGTGAGCAGGAAGATAGAGGGACAATTATAAATAATGACAAAGCCAAACCTTTCAAAAATCTCAGTACACCGGGAAAGAGTTTCTTTTCACTTCTCTTTTTAAATTATTGTTCTGAGTTTCTTAAACCAACAGCAGGAAAGACAGAAAAAGAAAATAATGAAAAATAAAACGAGAAAGATCTCAGTACACCTGAAAGAGTTTCTTTTCACATCTCCCTTTAAATAAGTTTCTAAATTTCTTAAAGCAACAGCACGAAAGACAGAAAGAGAAAATAATGAAAAAAGAAACGAGAAAGAAGCAGAAGGTACAAGAATGGGAGGAACAGGGTGAAAGAGAAATAAAAGCGGACGTAAGCAAAGGAAAAAGGTAAGGAAGGGGATAAAAGGGAGAGAGAAAAAGGAAAGGTGTAACATTGCAAGAAAACACATATGAGGAAGGGAGAAATAGCTACAGAGAGAGAGAGAGAGAGAGAGAGAGAGAGAGAGAGATGGAAAGGGGAACAAGCAAGAGTGAGAGAGAGAGAGAGAGAGAGAGAGAGAGAGAGAGAAGATATGGAAAGGAGAACAAGCAACAGAGAGAGAGAGAGAGAGAGAGAGAGAGAGATCTGGGGGCACGCTCTATTCAAACGGGGAGGAGGAACCTCCTTATTCAGAGTCATTCGTACAGAAAATGATATGTCCATCAAAAGACATCTCAAAGAGGAGTCGAGTAATGGAATACATATATATATAATATGAATGAAATGGTTACATTCCGAAATCTCCCATTTTCATTCCGCTTTTATCATTAGAATAAAATCACGAATTGATTACTTTTCTCACTCAGTGCACGGCCATATTAATTTTAAACGTTTTACTTAATGTGGGGATGTTCCACTGTTAAGTAAGATGGATTCAATGATTCATTTTTAACTTGTTGTACCCATTTTTCTAGAATATGACTATCTGGCGTGGTTGTTTTTGATTAACCTGGCTTTATGCCAGCACGGGCTCTTGCTCGTAGAGCAGCCCGTAAGATCTGACGTGGTTTTTTTGGAGTACGTTTTTTTGGCAAAAGACATTTTGGCGTATTATTTCATTTGCCGCATGTCAATAACTTTCTGTTTAAAGGTGTTTCTGTCTAACAGCCTTTCTATCTAACTTTAGGTTATTTAGCTTTTAAACAAAACATCAGTTAGATGACTCGTTAAGTAAAAGGTCATCCATTCCAACCATTTACTTAAAGAGAGAAATGATTAAAATGGATGACCTTTTACCTGATGAGTTTCTGTTACAGTATTAAATCTGCAATACTGAATTGTTCACTCTTCTTGGTATTTTACTCCGCTCTACGTAGGAGTTTTATTTTCGTTTCGCTACTTCATTTCAAAGTAGACTTTTTACTTAGTTTCTTACTATTAAGATAATCTTTTTATTCAATGTGTTAGTTATATTATTAAGAAATATGAATGACACGATTCACTTTTTACTTTATATGTGTTCGTTCCATTTTAAGAAAAGCGGAAAAAAGTTACTCTCTTTTACATAGTGTGTAAATTTCACTTTTAAAGTAATATGCGTAAAACGGTTTGCATTATACCTGAAGTGGTTTTTGATATAAGTCCTCAGTTCCACTTGATGTCAAATTGGTGAAATAGTTAAATTTTTTACTTACAGAGTAAAATTTTGAATGATTTATTACAAGGAAAATGTCTCTCTCATTCAGCTGAAGGCTTTCGGGTTTCATTGTGACCCATTAACGCTCAAGTTTTTCATAATAGTCACAGGTGCTTATGTATGTAACCTACGGTGTCTGTTACTGGTGGTGACCTATCCAAGCACTGACCAGACCTAGTGTTCCTTAAGCTACTGCCTAGCATTCATTTCGGTCACCTATCCAAGTACTGCTCATACTCAATGTGGCGTCTTTCTTATTCTTTGAATTATTATTTTGTTTGGACTGTTTAGTCCTAAGGAAATGCAATGACAGTACTTCAGTAATTTAGCCAAATGGGCCTCTATGACGTTTAGCTTTAGATTCTAATTTAGCCTGCTACCGAGATGACAGAGAGAGAAAAAAGAAATAGAAGACTTTAAGCAAAGAATGAGCATATACCTCTATGCTTTATCGCATTAAAGGAGACACTGCGCCATACAGCGAACTGTACCCTTTCCTCATCGAACGCCAAAACGACTTTTCCAGCGAGCGGGAATAAGGTCGAAAAACGCACGAAATGTCCCCACCCCCTACC
Source organism: Macrobrachium rosenbergii (assembly GCF_040412425.1). Lineage (NCBI taxonomy): Eukaryota > Metazoa > Arthropoda > Malacostraca > Decapoda > Palaemonidae > Macrobrachium > Macrobrachium rosenbergii. The sequence continues at coordinate 13,974,787 of NC_089794.1, read as the reverse complement.
TCCCCATAGGCACAACGAACCCCACCCCCGTCCCCGTACCCGGATTCTTCCAGCTGTCTGAACCTCTTCCATCAGCGAGGGCTTCACAGAGCGTTACTCCCACCGCCATATTTGTGACATCTAATTATGCCGATTTATATGGGCCTGAAAATGGCCAATTCACATCATGTCATAACATATTTTCCACATCGCCACACACAATTTCTTTGATGTGAGAAGGTTAAAACTGCTGGAGTCCTCGGCCTCAAGATGATTTAGATAAGGAGGAAAAGAGGATGCAGCGGCCCCTCTCTCTCAAGGAATAAGGAGGTCGGTGACGTCATTCTCAGGAGGTCCGGGGCGACCTCAGTGCATAGACTAAGCCCAGGTGAGGAGGTGATGTCCCAGGTGAGTTGATGCCCCAGGTGAGGCGATTTCTCAGGTGAGCCCAGGTGAGGTGATGTCCCAGTCAGGTGGGGCCTCTGGTGGTCCCAGTATAGAGGCAGATCATACAGGTCTATTTTAGGGGCTGATTGAAGTGATTCTTTCGTAAGGGATGCTGCGGTGGTATCTAAATATACAAATAAATATGTAAATAAATAATGAAATATAAATGCTGTTGTGGTTATTGAAACCGTCTTCGAGAGAGAAAATTTTAAAAAATATTGTTATTATAAATATGAAGGAAAACATTCCTGACTTGAAGTCACTCTTAGCGGTAAAGGCACCGAACTTTACTGAAACTTTCACCACGTTTAGCACGTCTGGTGCAAGCGGCAACTGGCCTCAATGAAACAGAAAAGCAGAAAATCCCGTGGCTTATCCGTTATTGCTTACGACTTACAGAATGCGCTTCAGTAAGTGGTTCATCATTTTCTTGTGGATACATACGTACGTTCTTTCTTCAAATTAACGATTTCTTATGAAGGTATGTTTTATTAGGTAGTTTTTAATATCTTTGATTTCAATTAGTATTGTTACATTTACTCATTTTTCGCATTATGTCAATTATTTTCAACAGAATCTCGTTTTAAATCGTAAGGGCTTTCTAAGATTGATTTGTTCTAGTTGGGTATTTTGACATTTTGGATAATAATAATAATAATAATAATAATAATAATAATAATAATAATAATAATAATAATAATAATAATAATAATACCTACGATCACTGTAATTTTCGCAAAAAATGCTTTGCTCCTTTATATCAGAGGAAAGAGGGCAGCTTATTTAACTACAGTCTACTGGAACACACACACACACACACACACACACACACACACATATATATATATATATATATATATATATATATATATATATATATATATATATATATATATATATATATATATATATATATGTGTGTGTGTGTGTGTGTGTGTGTGTGTGTTTGAATATATATATATTTATATATACATATTCATTTTACGGTTTTCAAGGCAAGGACTTTTGATATGAGGAAGGATGCCTGGTAAGGAAAGACCATTTAGAAATTCGAACAATGTCAATAAATATAATAATAACGTCTCATTTGAAGGAGAAAATAATTAGTTATTTAATGAAAGATACCAAGAAAATGTTATAAAATACGAAAGTGGATCACATCAGAGAAAATATTATAAAGTTCAAGGACACTGGTAGAGAAAGTGGATTTAAAAAAATTATGTATACTAAAAGAAATGAGCACGGGAACTGCCGAGCTAAAATATTAAGGGAAAACAAAAGTTCTTAAAGCATTTCTGTTTTTCCTCTCAAAGAATATTAATAATATAATAATCTATATATACGCATATGCTAAACTAAATAAAAAGACACGACTCCTCTTATCATTTAATTATTATGCTAGGATATTTTCTCCAATAATACTTTTAAATTTATTGATTAACTTATTTATTGACATCAGGCAGCAACACATAACGCTGGACGAACTAAACACGCGTCCTTCGGAAATCGATGACATAATCAACAACTCCTGCCATATGTCACTAGTCTTCTAACCCTTAGGCTTCGTATATTTAAGCATATCTCGTCTTTGTGTATATTTACATTCTCACGAATTCCTAACTTCTGTAGAAAATATTTTGAAAATATAGAAATGCTCTTTGAACACTAATTATCTGACATTTTTCTTCACGGAAGAGTGGCCAGACTTTGCTTTTATTGCAGTAATGAGTGTGGGCTTACTCAAGGATTCTAGAGGAATGATCCAAAAAACTATTTTAATTTTTAACGAAATTAAAGCCATAAAATCCGATTTCTTTCTGTAACAATTTTTTATCAGATTAAATATTGAAGCAAATAATTACTGCGCGATAGACCGACAATTTGTATTGCAAAATCAAGATTTTTGCAAGATTTTGAATTAACCTAAATGGCTACAGTGGAGGAAGGCAACACCTACATAGGTTACCAAAAAGAATAGTCGGTTACTTTCGTAGTTGAAAAATTAAAAAAAAACATACTACGTATGGAAGCCAGAAGCATTCATCACTACACCCCCATAAATTCCATACCTTCCGTCAATACAACGATGCGAGACCGAACACCCATTAGTTCCATACCTTACAGACCTGTCTACTAAATGTTGTACTGTAATAATTTCAAGCAAATCAGTATGTATATATATATATATATATATATATATATATATATATATATATATATATATATATATATATATATATATATATATATATATACATTTATGTGTGTGTGCGCGTGCTCGCTCATATCACGCGTGTGTGTGTGACAGACCTGTACCTGTATGAATAACTATTGTGAGAGACGAACAAAATGAAGCGACGCAATCTTAATATTTTTGTAAGAATTAGAGTTTACGTAAATGACTACAATGGAGGAAGGTACTGTCTGCCTAAATACCCGAAAAAGACTAGTTGGTTAGTTTCTGTCTCGAGAAATACAGAAAATGCTGCGCATGGAGGCCAGGAGACACCCCTCCAGTGATTCCATACCTTTAATAGATACGACGATGTAACACCATACACCCTTGAACTGTATGTTTGTCGAAATTCAAATTCGTTGTTTTTACCAAGTGACACCTGTCGACTACATCGAAAACAGCTTCTGCATCCTCACTCATAACTTTGAATGATGACGTCATCTGACATGTAAACCAAAACCATTCCCGACATGTAGGGATGTTACACAAACATTTATAGTTTGGTCATTTTTAATTAACTATAATGTACTAAGTTTTTATATACCATGAAATAAAAATATCGTTAACAACTGTTGCCATGTGTCACTAGTTTTCTAACTCTGAACCTTCATTTATTTAAACATATCTCTACTTTGTGTATGTTCCCATTATCACAGAGTATTAAGTTTTGAATAAAATTTTTTCAAAAAGTTGTGAGATAATGATGTGCTCTTCAATATTTTCCCCCATGGAAGAGTAGCCAGTTATTGTTTTCAGTGGCTTAAAGAAAGTATTTCTATTCAAGGACTCTAAAGTCACAAAAAAAACCCTACATAAATTTTGTACGCAAATAAAGCTTTAAAATCTAAGTTCCTTTTTTAATTCCCTTTGACTAAATTACATACATTTTTAAATAATTATTATGAGAATTAGCCAACTATTAACAATGGAAAAACAAAATTTTGGTAAGAATTAGAGTTCACCCAAATGGCTACAATGGAGGAAGGTATCGTCTGCATGAGAAGCGAAAACGGACTATTGGGTTGCTTTCTTTTATGAGAAATACAGAGAATACAATGTATGCAGGCCAAGAGCATGTATCACCGCACCTCCGGTGCTTCCATACCCTTAATAGATACTTCGACTCAGGAGCAGACACCCCTCAAGCGAATATTGGTCGAAACATAATTCTGTTCTTTTGACATACGAGGCACCTTGTGACCACATCACTAAGTAAAGAACGAGAGAGGGAAAGCTTCTGGAGCCTCCATTCAGAATTTTGGTCGATGACGTCTTCAGACATATAATAATAATAATAATAATAATAATAATAATAATAATATAATAATAATAATAATAATAATAATAATAATAATAAATTTTATTTCAGCTCAAGGCCATACACATGGAATATACAAAATAGAGACAATACACACAATCGAGATGCACGAGATAGAAACAAAAACATTCTCGACACAGTGGGGTATTACACGATCGTCTATTGTTAGTCGTTTATACTCATATACCCTTCTTGTCATTTGTAAATTCATAATACCCGCCATGACATTAACCCTATGACCAACAGTAGCAGTAATTTCTGAAGTCATGTATTCCACCCACACGATCATTTACGTCCATCGTCGCACTTAGCTTATATGTGTAGATAAGGGTAGCCTAAGTTTCCCAGAAAATTACACTTGTCTGTCTGTTTTATAACTAGTAGCGATTCTCATACATTTTAGCTCGCCTCGTTGGAGATTAAAGTTGCCGGTTTTTCAATGAACGGTGCTGAAAAATATTGAAAAAAAGAATTGAGAGGATTAAAGCAGAGAAAAAACTACAAAGTTTAAGGGGAGCGGCAGAGAACTGAGTGCAAAACAGGTATGTACCGAAGAATGAGGGAATCTTTCAGTCTAAACCGACAGGGGTAAAAAATTCAACAGAAATCTGTAGTGCACTTTGAGAACTGGGGGATAAAACATTTTTCACTCTCTGCCTATCGGATTAAGTCTAAAGGTGTCCTTTAGCGGTGGAACCTTTCATTTAAAGGTGGGCTATGCTGAAGAAATTTTGCCTACAGGACTCTCAATTTGGGATTAACAAGGTAGGTTACCTGGTACTTGCAATTCGTGAACTTCCCAAAAGTCCCTGTGTTTTTTAATTTATGAGATGGGTTTATGGCAGGATATTAAAGGGGTCCATTACACTGGTAACAGATGGGTGGTTCAAAACACCAAACCTTAACTGAAGAGCACAACATGAACGATTTAAAAGGAACTTTAAGTAAGGTCTGAAAACTAGCTTTTGCCAATCTTAACCGAGCATAACCGGTCCTGAAGGTTAATTGTGATGGGAAAAGTCCACAACATTTAAGGAGGTCGATATAGTTTTAGCCATGCGGTCCAAATGTTGAAGTTGTACTGCAGTTCTCCCTTTATCCTTTTTTCTCTTAAAAGGCTACTCCATGACACTCTTCACTAAACCGACCAACCCAGGCTTTGATTAAACGGACAGAGAAAATATCCAGACGTCTAACAAGAAAAGTGTGGGAACTTACGTAAGGAGAGCCCTCTCACTACTCAACGCCGATGAGTAAACATAGCGAAACTGACAAAGCCAAACTTGCCATCAACAGTTTCAATCTCAGACGCAGGACCAGGAATTCAAAAGCAAGTCACACCGACTCTAAAGATGTGGTATCAAGGACTTTACACTACAAGAAATTATGGCAACGAAGGCGCAATAAATCGTTCTGTAAAGGCTGCATGCAGAAATGTTGTCATCAGGATGAAGAACCCTTTATAAAGACAACTAAGACACCGTCAAGATCGCCTCGTTATCTTTTATAAAAGCCGTCAAACAGCTGATCTTCTCCTTAAAAATGACCCAGGCCCTCTTCCTGAAGAAGATCTGAAGAGGCGGAATGTCGGATACCGACTGAAATGCCAAAATAAAAGATACCCCTATTCATACGTCGGTGTGACGATCATTCATCTCCTCAAACATTTCTTAGAATCTATAGGAGGGCACAATATTTAAACACGTCAGGGAAAGGCACCAAAATTACTTGGGCCGCCCTTAACTTTCAAAATCAGTCGAAATATTAGATGCCGCCCCAGACCGCCACCGACTACAACTCTTAGACGATCTGTATATATAGATATTGGAACGTAGACGATCCATATATATAGAAATTGCAACGTTGACAATCTGTACAGTATATATAGAAATTGCAACGTAGACGATCTGTATATATAGAAATTGCAACGTTGAGGATCTGTATAGTACATAGAGAAATTGCAACGTAGACAATCTGTATATATAGAAAAGGCAACGTTCACGATCTGTATATATAGAAATTGCAACGTTGACGATCTGAACAGTATATACAGAAATGGCAACGTTCACGACCTGTATATATAGAAATTGCAACGTTGACGCTCTGTATATATAGAAATGGCAACGTTGACGACCTGTATATATAGAAATGGCAACGTTGACGATCTGTGTATATAGAAATGGCAACGCAGACGATCTATATATATAGAAATTGCAACGTTGACGATCTGTATATATAGAAATTGCAACGTTGACGATCTGTATATATAGAAATGGCAACGTTGACGATCTGTATATATAGAAATTGCAACGTTGACGATCTGTATATATAGAAATTGCAACGTTGACGATCTGTATATATAGAAATTGCAACGTTGACGATCTGTATATATAGAAATGGCAACGCAGACGATCTGTATATATAGAAATTGCAACGTAGAGGATCTGTATATATAGAAATGGCAACGTTGACGATCTGTATATAGAGAAATGGCAACGTTGACGATCTGTATATATAGAAATTGCAACGTAGACGATCTGTATATAGAGAAATTGCAACACAGACGATCTGTATATAGAAATTGCAACGTTGACGATCTGTATATACAGAAATGGCATCGTTGACGATCTGTACAGTATACATAGAAATTGCAACGTTGACGATCTGTACAGTATACATAGAAATGGCAACGTAGACGATCTGTATATATAGAAATGGCAACGTGGACGATCTGTATATATAGAAATGGCAACGTAGACGTTCTTTAAATATAGAAATTGCAACGTAGACGATCTGTATATATAGAAATGGCAACGTAGACGATCTGTAAATATATAAATTGCAACGTAGACGATCTGTATATATAGAAATGGCAACGTAGACAATCTGTAAATATAGAAATTGCAACGTAGACGATCTGTATATATAGAAATGGCACGTAGACGATCTGTATATATAGAAATGGCAACGTGGACGATCTGTATATATAGAAATTGCAACGCTGACGATCTGTACAGTATACATAGAAATTGCGACATAGACGATCTGTATATATAGAAATGGCAACGTAGACGATCTGTAAATATAGAAATTGCAACGTAGACGATCTGTGTATATAGAAAATGGCAACGTAGACGATCTTATATGTAGAAATGGCAACGTAAACGATCTGTATATATAGAAATTGCAACGTTGACGATCTGTACAGTATACATAGAAATTGCAACGTAGACGATCTGTATATATAGAATGGCAACGTAGACGATCTGTAAATACAGAAATTGCAACGTAGACGATCTGTGTATATAGAAAATGGCAACGTAGACGATCTGTATATGTAGAAATGGCAACGTAGACGATCTGTATATATAGAAATGGCAACGCAGACGATCTGTATATATAGAGATGGCAACGTAGACGATCTGTATATATAGAAATTGCAACGTAGACGATCTGTATATATAGAGATGGCAACGTAGATGATCTGTATATATAGAGATGGCAACGTAGACGATCTGTATATATAGAAATGGCAACGTAGACGATCTGTATATATAGAAATGGCAACGAAGATAAACACGAAAGATGAATTCCTCACCTTCCTTCCATCACCTACACAAGTAGCCTCCTGACATCTACTATACAACTCTCTCTCTCTCTCTCTCTCTCTCTCTCTCTCTCTCTCTCTCTCTCTCTCTCTCAGTCACGACGGCGAACGAAGATGACACTCCCCCTCCCACCCAGGCAGCGCCGACACGCCGATACAATCGCAAGAGGCTCAGGCCGCTAAGAAACGGTTTACCAGGCAGAAACGTCCGCCAGGGATAAGAACGCCCACTCTAAGATCCCTTCCGTATGATGCAACCTATACAATAATTCATCCTCCCTTTTTACATTATTGTAAGCTGAAGATGAATAAATGTATGACCTACTTGACACGTTCTTTTAAAATAAACGAACTTTAACCTATAATAATAAATAATAATAATAATAATAATAATAATAATAATAATAATAATAATAATAATAATAATAATAATAATAATAATCTCTGAAGTCTGGAACTCCACCCATGCCATGATCCGCTTCCATTATTGTTCGAGACTCAGGTGCAAGGTTCAAGAGATACCAATTTTTACAGAACATTTTATATTTTTCTCTCTTTCGTAAATCGTAGAAAATGTTCTCGTTCGGAGGATAAAACAATTAATGCCTCAGTGAGAGAAACAAAGAAGGTGACGAAAGAGAGAGTTGGTGAATTGAGAAGCCACTGTCATTGTGACCCAATCTCACTCGGGATGAGAGTGCTGCCTCCACACCAATAATCTGGCTTTCAGGGGTGATAACCCTTCCGAGTTCTGACCGAAGCCAGCTAACCTTAAAGAAACTGACCGGAATGTGTCACAAATAAGTGATGAACAATGAGGATCGAGTGGATAAGAGAAAAAATATGCTAAAATCTACAAAAAATATTTGGGACAAATCACGAAAACTATTGGCTCGTTAAAGTAAGGTTTTCGGGAACATAATCTCCACATAAAAAAAAACGGAGAAAAGAAGATACGGAAAAAAGAGGAAGAAGAATAAGAAAAACGAGAATGATACGCAGGATAAACCCCGATAAGAGTCAACCTTGCCCTTAAATTCTGTGTAATTCCATATTCAAAAAATCATTCGGAAAAACCCCATTCGGGGTTGTGGGTGGGGTGGGGGGAGGGGGGGGGGACCCGAACATCCCAAGACAGGATCCGTTTGATAAGCGTGAAAATTATGACCAGATATTTTACGCGAAGGTATTTTAGGAGAGATATTTCACCTGGGGTATTTTACATGAAATATCTTGCATTCGCCAGGGTGGGCCAGCACGTAGGAGCCGAATTTCGGTGCCATTAAGGCTGATGGATGGGAGGGTCTAGGTAGAGAATAAAGTTTGCCTTCACACGTATTCCAGTTTACGCTTGTGTATGAATGGTAAGAGGCGTATGAATGTTTATTTGTATGCATGTGTGTATATTATTTATGTATGCACATGATTGTTGACATATTTTCCTATATTTTCTACTTCCCAAAAACTTGAAGTATATTTTTTCAATAAATTATAGAGACTGTTAAGACTTACAGAAGGATTTAAAGTAATTCTCAAGCATGAGCTTCCCTACTTACAATCTACTGACAGATATACATGGACACGATTACGAGAGAGAGAGAGAGAGAGAGAGAGAGAGAGAGAGAGAGAGAGAGAGAGAGAGAGAGAGAGAGAAAAGGGCACTTCTCCCTTTGTCGGAATAACCAAATCTTCCCCAGTACTTCCTAACAAACACGCACTGTTAAAAAAAAAAACACCATCATCTGCCTTGATAAGGCAACAGAATACTAAACGTTTGAGTCTCCCCTCAAATGTAAACACTGCCTGAGATGGAAAGCTTTCCTCCCCGTAAATCATAATTGTTTTCAGCATCCTCTGTGTAATTACGCCTTGTGAATTACAGGGGGAATACTTCCTTTGTAATCAGCGATGCTAACTAGATGCCTGATATTCTCTTAAACGTACAGGTAAACGAGAAGTGCTAATAAACAGGGGTGTATACAATGCTCTATCTTCTTAACTGCTTGCTCCCTAATGAGCCGCATCACGTCAATTTGTGCTTTCTTAATTACTTGCTCCCTAATAAGCAATATTACTCCAGTTGTTGCAAGGCATGACAAATGGTGAAGAACAGACTTCTATCTGCGCATGCGCCTTTATGAGATCAATGATTACCAACAGGTAAAGATTACCCAGGTTGATGAATTAACTACGTCCATAATACTCATAATGCAGAGGGTAACTTATAAATATCAGCCGTTTCCATTACTACACCATCCTTAGTAACACTCATTTCTCTGTCTCGCTGGTTCTAAATTACCATCATAAACTCACTCATGGTCACGTTTACTATCTTGCAAACACATTCTTTTATCTGTTTTCGTAGTTAGAGTTTCTAGAGGATGGGATGAAAAAAACGTGTGCATACTGCCACACAAAGCTTAAAAAGAAATTATAAAATTGTGTATCAAAAGGTTGCAAGTTTACTTGTAATGGTAAAAGTAAGGTATGCTTAACTTTAACTTGTAATGGTAATTATCATGAGCAGAAATTCGGTACGGACATGGGAAATCCTCTTTCTCCTGTACTTAGTAACCTATATATGGAGTTTTTCGAAAGAAAATATTTACCGAACTTATTGCCAAGAGATGCGTGAGCCTCGATGGCTTGGTTGGTAGAGTGGCAACCACAGACTTCATAGAAGCCTGTGGGGAGGGTTCAATCCCCGCAGCCGACCAGTCAGAGGCGGAAACTTTGCTATCCGTGTAGACATCCCGGGATTACGTATGTAATCAACGGATAGGTTTGCTGAAAGCAAATGGATGTTACAGACTAATACACACATAAACAAAGCCACTCCAACATCTTCTAAAAAACATAACAGACACCTCACACGTCTCGAACTGTCGGACTACCCGCCCAGTTCTCCTCGTGCTGCTGGGAGAAAGGGAGCGAGGGTTTCGGTAATACATGTACACATTCGTTACCGGGGTCTAAGCGATGTCAGGCAGGGCAGCCGGTCGAGGTTACGGCCTACCCCACCGCCAAATCAAAGTCCTTCAAAGAAGGCACCGTGCTTACCCCATATAAAAATGGGTATAAAAGCACGTTAAAACGAAGAAGAAGATTGCCAAGAGATGCGTATGGATACGATATGTGGATGACATCTTTTGTTCGTGGCCAGTAAAAAGGAACGTAAACAAGATTGTTAAAGAAGACGGAAAATACAGTTCCATTTTTAGACGTGCCATTTTTACTGTACAGTACATAGATCTGTTCTTATGTTCACTTTTATTCTAATCATCCATTCAAAACTAAGACTGCTGTTTTTTCTGTTATGCTCTTCAGGGCACTGCGGATCAGTAGCCCGGAATTTTTAGATCAAGAACTTGACAAGATACGTGAAATTGCTGGCAATTTGAGGTATCCAAACAGTTTTATTGAAAACACCTTTTGTAAAGCTAGAAAAACGTTTTACGGATTGAAGAAAACTGGAAAGTTCGAAAACACAAATCTTATAGTGTTTCCTTTTTTATACTCGTTCTAATAACAGCCCGAGACAAGTCAAGCCACTGGGCATTAATGTTGTATTTAAAACGCTAAGAACAATTAGAAACTTGCTAACTAGAAATTTACCGGGAAATGGAACAGGATGTATTTATAAGGTTCCGTGTAAATAATGTAATAAAACATTTGTAGGACAAAGTGGGAAGACGTTGGCTGTTCGATTAAAACAACACATATATAGTGTAAGAACTGGTAATATGTCAAATGCATTATTTGTACACATGAATAATGGTAATCATGGTATTAACCGGACGGAATAAAAGGAAATCATGTTTTGCAAAGATCTAGTGAAAAGAAATTTAATAGACTCCTGTATAATTAAAAAAGACGGTGATAATTTATTAAAAATCAGCCTAGGTTTATATAAAGTTGATGAAATTTTAACGAAGGGTATTTTAAAACAAGTAGGCTATTAAGCATTACCCCTGTTCGACAATTGTTAGCGTTGTTTGACTTTTTAGCACTGTTTGTCTTGCCACGAAGTCTTCTTGGGACTTTATTTGTTTCCTTGGCACTTGTAGCACCTGAACCCGGATGAGGCGTAGAAATACGTGAAAGCGCTTGGTTCAAGTGTTTTCTTTCCACCCTTCTCCTGGTTGAATGCACACACACACACACACACACACACACACACACACACACACATATATATATATATATATATATATATATATATATATATATATATATATATATATATATATATATATATATATATATATATCCTCTTTACTGACCTGTCACTGCATACTCTGTCTCACAACACAGATCAACTTTAATCAATTTCCTTTGTCGAGAATCTCATTTCCCTTGCTCGAATGAAATCTTGATTATTCTACTTATTTTTTTAATATACAGTACTCTCCCCCTCACTTTTATCACCTTTCGCATCATTATTCTAATATTTCTCTTTTACCATTACCTTTTTTTTTAAATTATAGTTTCGCGATCATTATTTACTGTATATATTTCTTCATTTCACCCGTTGGCCATGTCTTTTCTTTATCCTCTATCTTTTGTATCGTTACGTCTCTGTAACTGCTGTAGATCACTGATCCCCAGTCCCCGTGAATGATTTAGGGACAAATGACCGCTTTTCCCTGCACGAGGGAAGGATCAGGTACTTTCCCCTGTTTTGTGGGGATGGACTCAATCTATATCAAAGTGATGATTTAGTTGGTCGTTCTTCGTTATGCGTCAGCTACAAAAATTGGGAAGGGTAAAGGTTAATTAGTTAGTAGAGTGATTGTTACAAAAATATGGAAATGAACATTCTTTATCCATTAATTTGCTGCGTAGTGAGTACTAGCCTGGGGAGAATACAGTATGTACGGTATGTTTAGCGGCCGTGGGAGCGGTTGCCTCTCCTTTTGTAATGTTCATGTGACATTTATGGTTTATTAAGCAAGCAGAATGCTTTGAAATAATGCAGAGTATGGTTATAAAAAATTGTGCTCTTATGAAATGATATTGATGTTATAGTCGAAGCTAAAGAGGAAAAACCACAGAGTTATGATTATAGTGTATACTGATACCTACACACACACACACATACAGTATGTGCACACACACACACATATATATATACAGTATAAACTGTATATATGCATATATATATATATACATACAGTATATACAGTATATATATATATATATATATATATATATATATATATATATATATATATATATATATATATATATATATATATATATATATATATATATATATATATATATATAAACTTAAGGACCCATTTTCCCTGGAAGGAAGGAAATCTATCTGGAGCAAAGGCTCTCCTTTTACAGTCAGTCTCTACATCTGTTACCGGAGGAAAGGAACTCATTTCCTAATGGCTGACTCTGCTCCCAATCAAAGCATTGGACATATGACGAAAAAGAGGAAGGGAATGCCGGCAAATGTTTTTCATTTGGGATTGGAGAAAAATATTTAACCTGGGGAAGAGAAATTCCCAGGCATCTTTTTGGTGAATAGAGGAAAAGAATAAAATTTAGGGAATTATAAATATTTCAAGGAATTTGAGAAAAGGAAAAACTTTGAAGATGGTAACCCTGAGATTATTTAAAGATTCTAATAACTTTACAATAACATTTCGTGGGTACTTATTGCAACGGAAAAATCAACCCTGGTTTCAATTGAATTCTTCATTCACTGTCATGAAGGTATTTATGACAATATAAATACATAATTTTCCTCATCACTATCGAAACTACGATATTTGTTCTTATATTTAATCTGTTTTACCGCCGTTTTTCGTTTTTATGTTTTTTTCCTCTCACTACTGCTTATTGCCTTAAATTCTTCTTCCTGCCATTCCATCAATTTAAACATTTCTGCTGACTTACTTGACCACATCCGGGAATTTTACTTACTCCTCATTTATACCTTCTACTTCAGCGTCTTTAACCTGACCCAACCTTATCCATTTTCTTTTTCTTTACTATTCTTAATTCATTATTTTATTATTAAAATAATTTGTTGGAATTCATTTACAGCCCCCATTCCCACTCCTTCCTCTGCAACTAGTAGTTCTATTTTAAATATAAATTTCGATCCAACCAAATAAGCATCAGATATTCCTCTCTCAGTTCATTTTTCCATAGATGCTGACCTTACCTTACCTTTCAGCATTCTTATTACAAAACAAAAACTTAATAATTTACTCAGAATTTTCTCTTTCCTAAGTATACCTATGAGTATTCCTTTTATCTTCCGGGGGGGCTGAGTGGAACCACGGTTAATACTGATGCTATTTCTGTGAGAGTCCAAATCAAGCAAATATTGATGAAAACCGTTATCCCTTGATCAAAACCGTCATTGCAAAAGAGGGAAGTTAATCCATTCCGATCACCGAGCAGAGCTAATTGTGACAGTATGTGATGATTGAATTTAACGAAAATGATCCTCTGCATTGGCTGTGAGCAGAGTTTGCCTCAGTCATTAGTCTAATTGCTGCGTGATTTTATGCAGATCTCGTGTCCATATTTCATATCGGATTTTGTGCCTCAGACTTTGAAAAGGCAATTAGTTTTTGCTAATGACCTGATTATGACATCTCTTAGATCGGGTTGGAGACTTTGTGGTTTGTCATGCTCACTCTCTCTCTATATCTGCTTGTAATACATACTAATACGCTTACTCCTCCCCACACACAAACACACCAAGACACACAAACATATATATACATACATACATATAATATATATATGTATGTATGTATAAGTATATAAATGCACATGGAAAAGTATCAAAGTGTTACGCATGCACAGAAATATACTGAGAGAGAGAGAGAGAGAGAGAGAGAGAGAGAGAGAGAGAAGTCATTATCACCAATATTTTTCCTCATAAAATCTCTTTCAATTGACTGCGCACAGATCAAAATAAAACACCGTTGCATTTTCAAAGTCGTTCTTGGAAATTCATTGCAAGAATCGGTGACTGACAAATGACAATTGCTTTTTCTGCTTCAAATTAATTATTCACAAATGTCAAAGCGATGATGATGATGATGATGATGATGATGATGATGATGACTGGGAATACGATTTATTTTTTATTTTGATGTGATTAAAACAATCAAAGCTGATGATGATGTTTTTATACAGTGTTTTTCGTTTTATTTTTAGTTATTATCAGAGTCTCTCGTGAGAGGTGGTGTTTTTATGACTTTCTCTTTTCCGTCTTTAGTTACGGTTACTAAATCTGTAATGCAAATGTTTATGACTGTACTTCTGTATACATATACAGTATGATAATGATGAATAAAACACACACACACTTATAGTATATTAGGGCATTGTGGCTATTACAATTACATATGTGTGTGTATATATATATATATATATATATATATATATATATATATATATATATATATATATATATATATATATATATATATACATATATATATATATGTGTGGGTATATATGTGAGTCTGTGTTTCTTTTAACATACTATTCAAGTGAAGTTCTGTATGGTATTATCTTGTAAGAACAAGCATTTAGCATAAAAAAAATGACCATACAAAGTGAGATAAACCATTATACCATTATCGTGTATTTGTGTTATGAATTTATTCTTATTGTATTCGAGCAAATGAAATAATGAATGAAACCATCCCGCGACCCACACTGCTATTACAATAGGGTATATGTAAGCCATTCGAAGCATTGGGCAACATTAATTATCATGTGATAATTGAATTTAACGAAAATTATCCTTCGCATTGGCTGCGAGCGTATTTTGCCTCGGTCATTAGTCTAATTGCTTGGTGATTTAATGCAGATTTTATAACACCTTTTATATCAGATTTTATATCAGAGACTTTGCAAAGGAAATTAGGTTTTACTGATGACCTGATTATCTCGGGGATGCGTATGGGAGAGGGCAGTGGATGGTCTGTGAGGGTATTTCAACCTTTCTCTCTCTTTCCCTTATTGTTATTCTCTCTATCTCTCTTTAGACACATGCACAAACACACGTGTGTATAGATATTATGCATATGCATATATATATATATATATATATATATATATATATATATATATATATATATATATATATATATACATATATGTATATATATATGTATATATATTATGTGTATGTGTATACATACATACACACACAGACAATACATATACACACACATATCTATGTATGCATATATATATATATATATATATATATATATATATATATATATATATATATATATATATATATATATATATATATATATATGTATGTATGTATGTATGTATATATATAAATATACATATACACATACATATATATATATATTTATATATATATATATATATATATATATATATATATATATATATATATATATTTATACACATGTATATATATATATATATCCTAGCTGACAACCCGGCGCTGCCCAGGATAACTCAGAATGACAACCGATAAACTTTCTCTCTCTCTCTCTCTCTCTCTCTCTCTCTCTCTCTCTCTCTCTCTCTCTCTCTATCTCACTAACTTTTTCCCTCTCTCCTCTCACTTCCTCTACACTCTCTCTCTCTCTCTCTCTCTCTCTCCTCCCTCTCCCTCCCCTCTCTCTCTCCAACCCTCCCTGTCTTTTTCCCCTCTTTCTCTCTCTCAAGCATCCCCTCTCTCTCTCTCTCTCTCTCTCTCTCTCTCTCTCTCAACCCTCCCTGTCTCCCTCTTTCTTCTCCCTAACACGCCCTCTGCTCTCTCTCTCTCACCCACTTACCAACCCCGACCCACTTTGGTGCCATTGATGTCTTACCCCCACAGTATTCTTTTCCAGAGAGTAAGTCACATGTGTACCGAAATTGGGTGTGATAAATTCGTATAGTTTCTAAGTCTACGGGCAGAACCAGCCCTGTTTCAGGGGAGCCCTCCCTATGCCCCATTCGTGCCCTATGGTGCTAGTGATGTCTTACCCCCATAGTGCTAATTTCTTGATAGTGAGTCATATGTATACCAAACTGGTTGAAATTGCTCAATGCGTTTCGGAGTTATTGTGGCACATACACACATACATCCATTTTTATATATATAGAATATACTGTACACACACACACATACAGTCATACACAAACACACACATTATATAGACTGTATATATATGTGTATATATATATATATATATATATATATATATATATATATATATATATATATATATATATATATATATATATATATATATATATATATATATATATATATATATATATATATATATGATATGTGTGTGTATAAGTATGTATGTATTTATGCATAGATATTAGGTAGGGATGTATAGAACACATCAGAAGCCCAAGCAAATTAGACATAGTAATGGCAATACTTCCGAAATGTGTTATGTACATCGAGAGAGAGAGAGAGAGAGAGAGAGAGAGAGAGAGAGAGAGAGAGAGAGAGAGAGAGAGAGAGAGATTTTTCCTACCTCCCTTAAGCACCATATTAATCACAAATCAATTCGAATGTTAGTTTCCATATATAATATCCAATTCACACATCAAGCACATGAAAATATTCTAAATCCATAAAAAAAAATCGTTTCAATAAGCAACTGGTGCTTCCGTTCGTCGAAATTGAATGCAGCTTTGATGACCAAATTCATTCTTTATTAATTGTTCTGACTGATCAAATGCTGCCTGGCCCCCGCCTCCCACCTCCCTTCCAGCTTTCTCTCTCTCTCTCTCTCTCTCTCTCTCTCTCTCTCTCTCTCTCTCTCTCTCTCTAAATTTGATCTGAAAGGTCAAACGCTTAGTCTGTCATTCAATTTTTGTATCAGCACAACGCAGAGAGAGAGAGAGAGAGAGAGAGAGAGAGAGAGAGAGAGAGAGAGAGAGAGAGAGAGAGAGAGAGAAAGGATAAATATGGAATGAATCGTAAAAAATGAACTAGAGAAAACCATTACTATCTATCTATCATCTATGTTTATATATATATATATATATATATATATATATATATATATATATATATATATATATATATATATATGCATCTTTTATATCTGATACAAAATCTATCAGCATCCTTAATAATGAGGCACATCTACTGTGGCATTTGTATTATTAGAACGTCAATCCTAAGATTAACAATTTTCAGATTTCCTCCCTAAAACATTTAGTCAGGGTTTTTAATCGAAGCAGCTTAAATATGATTTTCTTCTTTATAATATATATTCTATAAAGATATGAATTTTTCTGTTGTTGAGCTCATTTTTAACTAACAAAATCCCAGACTGATTTTGTTAACAAATGTAAGTATTTATGAATAGAGGATGTACTTTATTCTGCATCGACAAATATCAGTAAAATCATTAGCCTCTTCTTCATTACCAAAGGTTGTCTATGTTTTTTATGGCCAAAATTTAGCTGCGTACCTATGTGTAACAAAATAATTCTTTGGAATATGCCTTAACAAGTGAAAATTTTTAAACCCTTTTTCCTATGATACTAAACTGATGCATAGATAACAAATATATATACAGTATACATACACACACATACACATACGCGCACACACAACATATATATATCTATATGTATTTGTGTTTGTGCGTGTGTGTGTGTAAGTAAGGAGTGTTCGTTTGTCTGTATTTACAAACACACACACATATATTATATATATATATATATATATATATATATATATATATATATATATATATATATATATATATATATATATATATATATATATATATATATATATATATATATATATATATATAGTAAAGTTACGATAAATAGATATTTTTTTCTGTGTAAATTGTTAACTATTTTATTTAGAAGAAGATTTCCTGGATTATCTTTTTAAAAACTTATTCCCAGTATATCCATTAATTATTAACGAAAATAATTCGTGCATTTGTATTAGTAAAATAATTCCCAACTTACTTGTTAAAATACTTGCTGGTAATGAAATTAAACATTTTAGAATTAAATTCCCACCCATGCTTTGAAGGACAAACATTAAGACTGCCTTATACTGGCAGATGACATTTCGCAAAAGCTCTATAAAATGAAACTCTCCATTTACAAAGAAATATTCTACGTCAAACTTTTTTAAGCAATTCTTTGTCACATTTCTCGCTCCTACGGGAGACGCAGATCCTGCAATAATCCTGAAATCTGCACCAACAGCCAATCCTTTATTTCTGGATTCCCAACATTTTATTTTTGTGATCACCCGATGATGGAGCCGATCCGACATGACCTTTGGAATTTCATATCTATTTTGATTTTTGTCTAACGTCTGCCTCGGGTTTTATTTTGGTAGTTTTATATTTACTTTATCTTAATTTGATTATATTAGGTGTTGATCTCTTGAACATTGTTTTGTATGTTAGTTAAGTAATAGCTCTTAATGGGTAATATTCTAATATCGTCATTATTCATACACTGCAATAAGTTACCAAAACGTATTGCTTCATGTTTTGTAAATATTTTCAGATGTTTTCCATGGTTTCATGCCTATGTAATGAGAGAGAGAGAGAGAGAGAGAGAGAGAGAGAAACAGAAAACTAACATTTATAATTGTGTGCGCAAATATTTTCATTAATAAAAATATATATACACATATAAATATATATAAACATATATACATATACATATATATATATATATATATATATATATATATATATATATATATATATATATATATATATATATATACATATACATACATACATACATTAGTAGATCAAGCCAATAACATTAACTGGAAATAATATGGCTCCATGTTTCATTTGCCTAAATAGGCCTCTTTAGTCTACAGAAAGCTGCCACATCGCAGCATAATTTTCGGTTTTGATACGGAAAATTACAGAGCCCCAATTCCCCAGTTTAAATCTCCAGCGTAAAACTCGGAATGAATAGACGAAAATATTTCTCTCTTTCGATATCACGGAGGATAATTGCCGACGCTTATTACACTTTGCAAGATACCTCTGCTTTGCTTCGCTATTAACACAAATTGCAATCTTCTAACCGATGAAAATTATCAAAATTATCAG
>NC_089794.1:13947602-13950102 GCF_040412425.1 Macrobrachium rosenbergii | reverse complement strand
GAGAGAGAGAGAGAGAGAGAGAGAGAGAGAGAGAGAGAGAGAGAGAGAAATGTAATGTAATAAATAGATTAATACAAATTTCAAATCTTAAATCCCATTTCAACACAGATATGAAGAATGAAGAAGATTGTTATTCCATGAAAATGAAAACCGCATTCTGGAGCTTGTACCTCTAACGTAAAGCAACACCAAAACGAATTAAATAAGAAAGCACGAGCCACCAACTTTCACCAGCTCTCTCCTATTGAAAATGAACCGAATGTCTCATAATTTATGACCTGACATCAGCTGAGCCCACAATAAATCGCCGGTGTTTGCGGAATGTAATGAAATTCAGAATTCTCCTCTGACCCGATCTAATATTTGGATTCCCTTCGTGAAAATTTGACTTATTTTGCTGAAAGTATAATGAAGTCATTCAAAAGGTAATATTAATCAACTGAGCAACTCGAAATCAAATACAAAATGCATACGGAGAGAGAGAGAGAGAGAGAGAGAGAGAGAGAGAGAGAGAGAGAGAGAGAGAGAGAGAGAGAAATGAATGTGTTATGTCAATACTTTTACAGGTTGCTCCATGAGAGAGAGAGAGAGAGAGAGAGAGAGAGAGAGAGAGAGAGAATGAATGTGTCATAGCAATACTGTTACAGGTTGCTCCACACACACACACACACACACACACACAGAGAGAGAGAGAGAGAGAGAGAACGAATAGGTTATATCAATACTTTTACAGGTTGCTCCATGGAGAGAGAGAGAGAGAGAGAGAGAGAGAGAGAGAGAGAGAGAGAGAGAGAGAGAGAGAGAGAGTTTCATTTGGACAGCGTTATCGTATTCGTTTCTTTATAAATATGAAGGACAAAAAATGTCCTTTAATATCTTATGAGGACTTCTATCATGGCAAGACTGCACGTTCTTATCTATTTCATGGTCGATGGAAGAGAGAGAGAGAGAGAGAGAGAGAGAGAGAGAGAGAGAGAGAGAGAGAGAGAGCATATGGACAGAAAGATTTGCAATGCTTGGTTGTAGAAATAAAGGTAATAATTATGGGAAGAGGTGGCCTGGCTTGTGCTACAAAGGAGACATTGAATCAGATCAGCGAAGTAATAACTAATACAGTGATTCTCAACTTTTTTTGGCCCATGCACCCTTTCACCATATGTCAGAATGTCATCGCCCCACACCGCTTTCCAAGATTGTCTGTCTCAAAAGGTGCATTCCAAATAATATACAACAAAACACACAAGCTATCGGAGAGAAAGCCCAACGTGACCTCTCAGTAGTGGGAACCGATGCACACTGCGTTTTGCGTGGTCCTAGAGCCAGTTTGAGCCTGCCAATCTGTGGTCATAAATCCCCCTCCCCAACTCTGAAATTCCCCCCTAGGGGCAAATTCCCCCCCCGACTGAGAACCACTGGACTAATATATCTTTATAATAAAGAAAACTTCCGCTGACTCAACACCAGCCCCTCAAAACAACGACGTAAACCATCTCTCCTCGTCTATACTTCTCATTGCTTTGAACTGTAACCTTTCCGTTTCCTTTCCTCTTTGTTTTTTTCTCTTGGGAAAGGAAGAATGAAAAAGGCATTCGTTTTTTGCAATCGCGATTCGAAACCTTTCATCTCTGGTGAACAATGAAAAACAAGGAATTCGTTTCTCAAGACTTTATCTGGAATCTTCATACGACCCAGTGACAGCTCTTGGTGGGTGTCTCAGATAAAAAGAGACAGAGCAATAATTGCAATTCTTGCTTTGCTGGCCCATAAACGGGAGAGAGAGACAGAGAGACGGAGAGACAGACACAGGTCGAGAGCCAGACAGACTGGTCGACATAGAGACAAATAGACAGTGATAGCTCTTGGTGACTGTCTCAGATAAAGGCAGATAGAGCAATAACGGTAATTCTTGCTTTGCTGGCCCATAAAAGGAGAGAGAGAGAGAGAGAGAGAGAGAGAGAGAGAGAGAGAGAGAGAGAGAGAGAGAGAGAGAGGGGAGACAGACAAAGGTCGAGAGCCAGTCAGACAGGTCGACATAGAGAAGAAGAGACAGTGATAGTTCTTGGTGAATGTCTGAGATAAAAAGAGAACAATAATTGTAATTCTTGCTTTGCTGGCCCATAAGAGAGAGAGAGAGAGAGAGAGAGAGAGAGAGAGAGAGAGAGAGAGGTCGACATAGAGACAATTAAACAGTGATAGCTCTTGGTGACTTTCATATAAAAAGAGACAGCGCAATAATTCCATTTCTTGCTTTACTGGCCCATAAAAGGGAGAGAGACACAGAGAGACAGAGACGGAGAGACAGGCAAAAGTTGAGAGCCAGACAGACAGGTCGACATAGAGAAGAATAGACAGTGAGAGATCTTGGTGACGATAAAAAGAGAACAATAATTGTAATTCTTTCTTTGTTGGCTCATAAGAGAGAGAGAGAGAGAGAGAGAGAGAGACAAAAAGATAGGCAATTAGACAGAAGTCGAGAGACAGGCAGCCAGACAGACAGAAG
>NC_089794.1:13932602-13942602 GCF_040412425.1 Macrobrachium rosenbergii | reverse complement strand
TCTGTGATTTACAATATGAATGAATTGTCAGCAAAAGTGTCATTTGAATAACGGATTTCTTCCATGTCTTGCAAAATCTTTGATCAGCAGACAGGTTTTGGTAACCCGAGGGATAAATCCTCATTTTATTTCTCTATCTTTCCCTCTACTAATAGGCGAGAATATCATCTCCCTTCACAATATGCCATTTAACGTTCCTGCCTGTTTGTTGTACTACATCCCCTCTTCGTATGTGCTTGGTTTCATCTCTGGTGTATTGAGCGATCCCCTCTTGCATCATCCGCGGTGTGCAATCATTTCCTCACTCTCTGACTTACTGCTTTTCAGAACAAACGCTCAGTTCCTCATAGGCCGGGTTGGTATCGTTCTCGGCTAGCACTCTGCTGGGCCCGCATTAGATTCTCCGACCGGCCAATGAAGAATTAGGCTAGAGATATTTATTTCTGGTGATAGAAATTCATTTCTCGTCATAATGTGGTTCGGATTCCACAATAAAGCTGTAGGTCCCGTTGCTATGTAACCAACTGGTTCTTAGCCACGTCAAATAAATCTAATCCTTCGGGCCAGCCCTCTCTAGGAGAGCTGTTAATCAGCTCCTCAGTGGTCTGGTTAAACTAAGGTCTACTTAACTTAGAACAAATGCTCAGCGTTCTTGGTTTAGCTTAGCCTTCGATTTCCTTAAGGATACTTCCTCCAGATTAAGAAAGCGAGACGTTGTTTCCCAAGTTAATTTGGTATTAAGGTGAATACTGTTTATGTGTGACTTCATGTAGATTAGAAGGCTTCCAGTCTATTTGAATGTACGGAAGGTCTCCATCAATACCCACCTAACCTTGAAAATATGGCGGTAATGAGAAGGCCCTTTTTAGCGCGCAGTTTTCAAGAAAGAGTCTGTATTGGCTATGATTTCTTGTTAAAAGATAAATGAAAGAAGTAATGATTCTTGCACTCAGCTCAGTATACCTTCACTTGTTTTGTCTTTGTATGCGACACAGCGTTAAGATATTCATCGTCCATATGAAGATCATGGTATAAAAGACAATTTTTTTCTCTGTTAGTGTCTGGGAGAAACAGGTGATAGGGGGGAAGCTGCGAAGTTTTTCCTCTCTTCCTGTTATCTCCACTCTTACGTCAATGTGGTTCTTGAACCATTTGCGAAATAACATTGTTCCTTGATTCGGTTTCTTGTTTACACGGCTTGAACCGAAAGGAGATGCCTTTTTGCAAGGCATCTACAATTCTGGCGTGTTGTAGAAGGATAAAGCTTCTTCACCATCATCTGGTTCCTTCACGGCAGTTATCTTTTGCCAGTTATAAATGTAGAATTAGTTGAAAGATATATATATATATATATATATATATATATATATATATATATATATATATATATATATATATATATATATATATATATATATTTATATATATATGTATGTATGTATGTATATATATAACATATATATATATATATATATATATATATATATATATATATATATATATATATATATATATATATATATATATATATATATAATATATATTTATATATATATATATATATATATATATATATATATATATATATATATATATATATATATATATATATATATATATATATATATAGATATATATATATATATATAATCAGTAAGCTACAAACGTCCTTTAATATCCAATTCGCTCTACCTCGGAAATAATATATTTTCATATATGTTACCGAAGGGGAATTTTTTAGTTGATATTAAGTTCGTCGTCCCGTGGGCTCGAACCAGCGAAGGACAAGAACTCAGGACTACAGTGGACGCATTAACCCACACGGCCAGCAAGTGAGGTAGCTTACTGATTGTATATGAATCACGGTGATGTGATAAAAAAGTCATATATATATATATATATATATATATATATATATATATATATATATATATATATATATATATATATATATATATATATATATATATATATATGTTTATATATCATGTACTAGTGAACTCATATCATGTACTAAATTTTCAAGAACTGCATTTCAAAATAACCTTCTATACTGGTTTATGTAAAGGTATACATATTTATAGAAATAGAAAATAAAGGTGCTAACTATATCGAAAATCGTTCTTTCAAAATTTTCTAAGTGAAGAAACTTTACGGCCCTCCAGACATTATGCAACGAAGTATATTAGTATGAAGCTGAATTTTGATGTTTATTAGCTCTGCAGTTATCATTATCAACGACGTTCTCCCTAGTCCAGGTTAACTACGAATAGAACAAGCAAACTATTTCCCATACTATAACTCTGTGTGTTGCTCAATATGAAGAGATAAGGCAATAACGTATGGATGATAAAAAAACATAGAAGCGAAAGGCATTCTAACGGTTTATAGTCATTTTACTTCTGGCGTGAAAAAATATAGTATTTCTTAAAAAATAAAAAAAAAGCAAGAAAAACTGCTATATCGATGAAGCCAGTTGGATATGTTACTTCAAGTGTTCAATAGATGGCATCAGCTTGCTCTTTTCACTTCTTGGGTGATTCTGTTCTTATCACTAGGGGAGAAGGTGTTTAGATGTATGCTTAAGCTGACATTGTATTCATCTATTTATTCTTGAGATAAATATTTAATATGTGTCTGGAATAAATCTGCGCATTACATATAAAGGGGGACATTTGCTTTCAGTGTGAAAAATATGTAATTCATGTTGACCGAGATTCTGGTCTTCGTAATGATGGACTTCCCCTTCTGACGTACCTGTACGTGGGGTTGCTGTTGAGAGAACACCTTTAGTTTTACCTTGCCCTAAAAGTAGCATCCACTGCATATTAAAATATGTGAAGGAGGAGGCTTCGTACAGTATTAAACACTTGCAAATAATACTAACGATTAGAGTATCTTATCTTGAGGCCTTTTGAAATGTGGCATAGTTTTTATTAACGTAGGGTTTAATAAATGTGCATGACTGAGAACGTAGACTCGTTCTGATACTCAAGAACGTAGAACGTATATTAATTCAGGATTACTATGCTATTTAAAGCAGCAATTACAGCGTTACAAAGGCATTGCCAACAAAGATAAAAACAGTACACAGAGGGTTGCTGTTCAAGACATTATGACTTATAGGGGTTTCAGGAGGAGATAATACCTGTAGCGAACATACATATACTTTATATATATATATATATATATATATATATATATATATATATATATATATATATATATATATATATACATATAATATATACACACACACACATATATATATAATATATATATATATTTATATATATTGAATTTGGATGTATTTCCCATTTAAATTTTGCACTTGACTTTACTTAACGGGATCATCAATAGAAGCATCGGTGTTATGTAAATGTTTATTGCAGTTAAAAGCAACAAGACTTGATGCCGGCAACTCAGAACAAGGATGTAAAAGGCGTTCAACTTGTCGAAAGACGCTGCTTTCGAAGTTTCTTTTATTTTAATAATGTTGTTTTAAAAACTTTGATCTTGCGAAGAAAAAAAAAAAGGTTTATAACTTAAAACTTTTTTACTTGGCGGAATAGTTTAAAATATGCAGTGACCCCTCTTGGTGCCTGATATCTAGGAAAAATAATGAATGTCATTACTACTTTGATGTTTACTGTGGAGAGAGAGAGAGAGAGAGAGAGAGAGAGAGAGAGAGAGAGAGAGAGAGAGAGAGAGAGAGAGAGACGCGCCTCTTCAGTATATACAGGACAGACAAAATGCAAAGAAGCACACACACACACACACACACACACACACACACACACACACATATATATATATATATATATATATATATATATATATATATATATATATATATATATATATATATATATATACTTGTACATATGTATATATATACTCTATATTTTGTCTGTTCTGTATATTTTGAAGAAATATACATGAAATCTGTAAAGGTGAAGGACATATTTTTAAAAAGCAGAGGTACACACATTATATTATGATTCTATTTCTTTCTCTCCCTCTTCCTCTAGGACACACGCACACACACACACATGATACACACACATATATATATATATATATATATATATATATATATATATATATATATATATATATATATATATATATATATATCATAATATATATACGCTTATCTGAAACTGCAAATTCAATTCAGTGACTCAGTAAATGTAATGACCAAAACATCAGTGATACAGTCAACTAAAAACACAGGAAAACCTGACAAATAGTTTTGTTATTTTGTCATTAATTACGCACTGTATTGCGGCGCTGTATTTAGGCAGAATAACACGAATGATGGAAAAACGCACAATGTGGAATTATATCGGTGCCCTATACAGTCATGATTTTGTTTTGCATTGGTGCGGATGCGATGTGACTATGATTTTGATCATACAAGCTCTCTCTCTCTCTCTCTCTCTCTCTCTATATCTATATATATATATATATATATATATATATATATATATATATATATATATATATATATATATATATATATATATATATATATATGTGTATATATATATATATATATATATACATGTATATATATATATATATATATATAATATATATATATATATGTATATATGTATATATATATACATACATACATATATACACAGTATATTTATGTGTATATTATATACATGTATATATATAATAAATACATATATATAATACTTTCTAAGATTTGTTGTTATAGCTCTCATGTATAAATGCAAATATACATTAACTATATCAGTTATATATATATATATATATATATATATATATATATATATATATATATATATATATATATATATATATATATATATATATATATAAACATGCATTAAACTGAGAGTAGTTAGCTATGTGTTTGCATTTGTACATGAGAGTTGAAACAACAAATCTTAGAAAGTATTTACAAAGCCAGTTAAGTAAAAATGGAGAAGATTAATACATCAGAACACAGAGAAAACTAACACGTATTTGCGGACAAATAATGCATGACAAGATATTTCACTGTTTGTTAGGTGCCTTAAAAATTTTCTTCTTCATCTTACGATCAAAACGGTAAGGACTAGTCTAACAGTTTTAAATATTACACATTTTTCTTAAGAATTACCTTAAATAATTGTCTATATCTCTGATAGGGCGATGAAAAGGAATAAATGAAAATAAAAATCCTGATTCCAACACGGATGGGATCAAATCTTCCAATGCATTATTCAAACACATTTGACATAAATATAAACAAATTTACGAACAGACATACGTGTGACTTTATAATTTCCGTCTGATTTCGTTGCAATGACTCCCAATTAGAGAGAGAAAAATATTGTATAATACCTTCGTTTTTTGAGTTACTTAAATACTAATTAGATCTCTACAACTCTAATTAAAGCGTCTGGTGAATAGCTTTAAAAAAAAGGACATAATATTCATATCAGAGAATGGCCTCCAGCGATATTCCCCATCCCCCTGTAACCCCTCAACAAAAAAATGTTTTAAAAAATTACCATGTTGGAAAAAATTCATTTTAGAGACCCAGTGTTAATCAAAAATATTTTTCTGGGCGATATTCAGTTATGTTGTTTGGTGTACATGCTATGAGGTATGTGGTATGCGGCGTGCAGTATCAAATTGTTGTAACCATCCTAAATGTGTTATGTTCGTTTGTTTGTCTGTTTCTGCTGGACTCACTGACAGAAAATCTATTATAAAAACTAATGGGCCATTAGACTAAAAATATCGCGTTCAAACACAGTAGAACTCTTTTGGGCAGAATTTCTTTTTGTTTATTTTTATTGTCTGTTTGGGAGATTAATGATTAGAACAGATTATTTTTTTATGTTAACACGCGATGGTATATTTATTGATTAATAAACGTTCGCTCATTAGAATGTATTAATTGCATTACGAGTTAACTGCCTTTGTTTTGTTTTGAAATATGATAAAAAGTATGAAATCAATATAAACATGTTAAAATAAAATTCATAAAATGAATCAAAGAATATAAATGAAAAATATGGCAAAAAATGTATAAAATTACATTAAAAATTTAATTATTTTGCTTCAGAAGCCTATAGAATGGACAACCCTGAGTGGATATTCGGAATAATAAATATAAAATTAAAACTAAAGATAAAACAAATAAGGGTATAAATTATTATGTACAAAATTCTTGCCATCGTGAATGTTTTATATAAGATGCTACAGTCAGAAAATTAATATGCCTTTGACCTCTTTCTCTCTCCACTTACTGTATCTTCTCTCTCTACGTAACACAAATTCTTACTAAGTTCACTTGGTGATAGGAGTCTCTCTCTCTCTCTCTCTCTCTCTCTCTCTCTCTCTCTCTCTCTCTCTCTCTCTCTCTCTCTCTTCAAATCACTTACTGCATCTTCTTTCCCTACGTAACACAAATTCTTACAAAGTTCACTGGGTGATAAGAGTCTGAGTCTCTCTCTCTCTCTCTCTCTCTCTCTCTCTCTCTCTCTCTCTCTCTCTCTCTCTCTCTCTCCAGGTAACTGTGTCTTCTCTCTCTACGTAATACAAATTCTTGCAAAGCTCACTTGTCACTTGGTATTAAACGCCCCCTCTCTCTCTCTCTCTCTCTCTCTCTCTCTCTCTCTCTCTCTCTCTCTTCTCACATTGTTTGCTCCCCTTAAATACACTTCCATTCAAAAGTTTTTTTATTATTTACCTCTTCTTTTGACTTTCCTCCCGTCACCCTAATGCATATGATGTTAAATTACATCACCTGTGATTTCTCACACATGTCCCGATTTATTTATTACTTCCCTGGTCTCATCAGAATAATTTCTTATTTCCCAGCTTTTAGGATATTCATGATTATTATTTACCTCTTCATTCAGTAATTTCTAGAAAACGTTTATCTTCTCATCTCCCTTTTCTACCACTCATATTGATATCTTTTATCACATTCCTTACCTTTTATCTACAATAATTCGCTTTTTAAAGACCGACATTCATTTAAAGTGATTGATAGTCACCCATCCGTTCTTTTTCTTAATTAATGTTATTCTTAAATGGTTTCATGATTTTTTCTTCTTTTAGAGAGATTTAAGGGTATCAATTGAAGTCATTTTATGGTATTTCATTTTTACATAAGTTTCAGTTCATTTTCATGGGCCTTATTAGTGTCCGAAATTTCAATTATCTTATTTATGAGAGCATAGTTTTGTTTATCATTCACGAAAAACATGTTTCTTTTTGGGCAGTAATTTATTTGTTTTTCTTTCATATACTTGTATAAAAAAATAACTTCCCTGTATATTTTAGGATATAAGATCAAATTAATGTCACATTTACTTTTTATTTCAGTTTATAAATCTATTGACCTAGATTGTCTTTACTTTTTGCGACGAATTCCACAACCATAAAAGTATATTGATACGGCTAAAATATTCAGCATTAGCAAAGTGCCTTCTAGGTTGAGTTAACTGCAAACGAAACAAACTATTTTCCAAACAGTTTTTCTTATCTTTTATTTATTTCATCAAACTATTTGCGCGAGCTCATGTGATGAAATAACGCATTAAGGGTAGGAATCATAAATGCAAAATACTTAGTTTATGTAACTGTAATTGCGATGATGAAATCAGATAAGAACGAAAGCCACTCAAATGGTCTATGGTCCTTTCAACTGCCTTAAAAAAGGTAAGTAAAAAATGCGCCGAACTTTCTTCGGTGCAATCGAGTTTTCTGTACAGCCGCTACAGCGTATAATTGAGGCAACCGAAAATAGATCTTCCTTCTTTGGCCCCTGTATAATGCTGTATGAGCCGCAGCCCATGAAACTTTAACCACGGCCTGGTGGTGGCCTATCTTATATCGTTTCCAGAAGCGCAATTATAGCTAACTTTAACCTTAAATAAAATTACAACTACTGAGGAGGCTAGAGGGCTGCAATTTGGCATATTTTATGATTGGAGGGTGGATGATCAACATACTAATATGCAGCCCCCTAGCCTCAGTAGTTTTTAAGATCTGAGGGCGGACAGAAAAAGTGCGGACAGAAAAAGTGTGGACAGAAAAAGTGCGGATAGAATAAAGTGCAGACGGACAGACAAAGCCGGCATAATTGTTTTCTTTTACAGAAAACTAAAATCCGGTAGTTTCTGGTATGTGACACGAAAGTGAGGACAGAGCCTCTACTGGCCAAGAAAAGAAACAATACCTGTGAGGCCGGTTGGAAATGTTTCTTTCCGTGACCTACAGATGGCATCAGCTTGCACTTTTCTTAATTTGGTGAATCCATTATAACAGATGGGAGAGGATGCGTTCTGACATATGCCTACGCGTAAATTGGTATATTTGCTAAATCAATTTCTCTAATTCTGCGTACAATAAATTCTGAGTCAATATCTGTAGTAAATTTGCATTTTGCATACAAATGCAAGTAATTTACTTTTAACATAAAAATATATATTCTCCATGGTAACTTAGCTTTCGGTCCTTCGTAATAATGGTCTCTCCCACCTGACGTACAATTGAGGTTCTTACCGGGAGAGCACCTTTTGGTTTCAATTGTCCCTTGTGAAAGGAGCACCCATTACACGTTAACATGTGCGTAGGAGAAGGATTCATACTGAATCAACTACCTGCAGATGGAACTAAACGTTTAGAATACGTCATCTCGAGACCTTCCGAAATGCAATTAATATCCATTTCAGGGACCACGAGTCATCGCTTTTCTCAAGCATCTTTCAGAGTAATTATTTGATCGAAACGGTACTTTGACACAGTGTACAAGACACCTCCCGCTAATTTTTGGTAATATAGTGCATTGTCAAATTGTTTTAGTTAAGGCGTTTACTCTTGACTTACATGGTGTTGTCAAGCATCGCCAAACTGTGAATTCGAACGTCCTTCATCCCCATTCCTTCCCTCCCTTTTCCTTTACCTCCTCATCCCTCCCTCAACCCACTTTCCTGGCATCCCCATCTCGCCCCTCTTTCCTATCTATGGGGGATAACGGACGTTCGATTGCGTAGATTAGTCCTGCTGACTTATGCGACTTTGCCTTTAAAAGTCAAGAGTAAACGCCTTAACTAACATCATTTGACAATGCACTATATGACCAACAATTATCGGGAGGTGTCTTGCACACTGTCAAAGTACCATTTCGATCAAATAATTAGTTTGAAAGATATCTAAGAAAATCGATGACTCGCGGTCCCTGAAATGGATAGTAGGTGTTTTTCAGTGTTGGAACATAATAAACGTTAGTAAATACCCGTAGTCAAGATATACATACAGGGAGACTTTTGAGTAGATTTGTATGACACCGATGATGAACATAGTATTTATATTAATCGATGAATAATGAAAGCCTGTTGAATCCAGCAATTACAGTCACTAATCAGGCACTCCTTACAAAAAGCAGACACTTAAAACTGCGAAACTACCCAGGCCTTTGTAAGACATTTATGTTCAATAATATAAATTAATCTCGATACAGTTGTATAGTTTATCAATCGCAAAAAAAAACTATGCAGATGAATTATGGATATCTGATCCATATAGCAATGCAAATAAAATTCCCCTGAAACTGATTTAACTGTGAGACAATAGAGAACACGGAAATAAATACAAAACTGGACCAAGACTCGTCTTTAACTCTATTAATGACCTTAGTCTGCATATTTTCATTGCACGTCTGTTATGAAAAGAACTAAACAATTGTTAAAAAACTGAGGAATGTTTGAACTACAACCTAAAGCTCTCAGAGACTCAGAAACAATACAATTAACGATCGAACATTCGTGCAAATGAAATGTGAGAGTATTTCGCCACAAGGCTTCGCAATTTAAACGATTCATCTTGACTTCATGGGATCTTTGTTTATATGCAAAAGTCCGCCCTAGTTAAAAGGAACAAGAATTGTGTCAAAGACTCGATACCAGCAACTCAGAGCCAAGATACAAAGCCTCTTTTTCCGTCATTATTTTTAATGATT
>NC_089794.1:13920102-13922602 GCF_040412425.1 Macrobrachium rosenbergii | reverse complement strand
CGCAGTTACACTAACACCTGCTAACAAGCAAATTAGCTACATTCCTCTCTTGGAAAAATCTGATTTAATTCGACGTTAATCTTAGGTGACTAAAAAACAGGGAAATAATCTGGAAATTTCTTGTCTGGTATAACAGCATTCGCTAACACGTAAATCAACTATACTTCTGCCTTCACAGAATCCTCTTTAATTCGACCTTAATCCTAGGAGACTAAACACAGAAAAAAGCAAAAACGAAAAATGCGATTTTTATTTGTGCAAAGTTGAGAGCGTCAGAACAAAAAATCTGTGAGCGATTATTTGTCATCGAGTTAATTACTTGCTGGAATGCCGTTGACGGTCACTTGTCTTAATTAGGAATTGAACCTGTTGTGTGCTATTGCTATTATTTTTTTACTGTTCACATATGAAGGAAAATACGGCGGTGTCATGAATTTATTCTATCAAAATTCCCATTTCTTTTATTAATAATATATTATTTTATTCTTTAAGTACTTACCAAGTCTTAAAATGCATGAAAGAATCAAAATACATATTAAAAAAACAACAAAATAACATAAAGACAGCCGATTATAAACCGTGTTTATCGTCATTAATGTTCAGGAAAAAAGGCACCTCAAAATAAGCAACTGAAGATAAGAATAAAATAAAAAAGAGAGAAGGAAACGAGGGAAGGGGAACTGAATCGATAAAAATGAAGAGACTAATTTACTGTAAAAGTATGTAAATAGCAAATATAAAAATTGGGAAAAAGAGAAAACAAGACTGATTTACGTTAAGGAAATGAAGAAGACCTGGAAGACGGGATATGAATTAGGAGATGTTTAGGAAATGAGATAATGATGAAGCAGACGAACACAGGAAATGACCGACAGCATTTTCAACATTATGGATGAGGGAAATGGAAAAAAAATCAGAGGAAAATTAAAATATTGTGAAAAGTCTTAAATGAAAGGATACAGCAGGAGAGCAAAAAATATAAAATGAGAGAGAGAGAGAGAGAGAGAGAGAGAGAGAGAGAGAGAGAGAGAGAGAGAGAGAGAGAGAGAGAGAGAGAGATAATAATTTGTGACTATAAAAACACTCATCTTCCTCATGTCTCAGTCAGGTCTAATATTTTAAAAGAGCCATGAGGTTGCCCATTCCATCGGCCTCTTACTTAAATAAAATCACAGTGTTAATGATATTTCACATATACATTTTACACCTTGTGTTTATATCTAAGATTTTATATTTTGTATCATAATTTTCATATCAAATATTTCAACTTTCTTCTTTTTATTTTTTGGTGTAACATGGTTTTTGACAATGGAAATATTAGTCGCTTTATTTTTGTCACTAATAAACACATGCCCATTAGCAGATGCTTAAATATTCGTACATTAAAATCATGTTTTATTCAAACAAAAGAAATAAATGCACTTACTCCACGAAACGTTTTATTATAACGTAAAAAAAAATCAGTTTATAAAACAATTTTTGCTTTAAAAATAGCTTCATGAAGTGGTGAGGGCGTTACCGATATTTCATTTATTCACAAAACAAAAAGTATATAAATAAGCAAGCGACTTAAGTAGTTGCTTGTTAACTCTTAAGACAAAGAATATCATGAACGACAAAGATATAAGAAAACGATTCGATATTATATGAAATAAACAACTTGCCAAAGTTGGATATGCTTTATTTTCGTTGCATTTTCGTTCCACTTCACTTTCTTTACGTTATACAATTATTAGAATTTGTTTTGTCAACATTCATTGATCCATGAAAACACGATCATTGAGTCTTATTATTTCATACAAAAACATACAAGCGCGCAGGCACAAGCTCACACAAAGTTATGCACACAAACACACCAAGGAGTGCCAAAAACTCAAGTCAATATGAATCCATTATAAAATTTCGATGATCGATTTTTTTCCACATTTTCTCATTCTGGTTTCGTATCATTTACAACAACATTAATCCCAGCTTGGGATTAATGTTAGCACATCTAGACTGTATCCGACAGATTTGCCAATGTTGTGTTTATTAAACCGAAAATGTTATTGCAATAATTTAATCGTTTCTCTTTTTTTTGTTTGGAAATATGGAGAATATAAAGACGTTATCTGTTATTTGAATATTGTTTATTTATTTTATTTGAATAGGTTGAGTGTTCTGACGTTAGTTAAATAATCGTGTTATTTAATTGCTCAAGATATAATTAGTATATACCAGGATGATTTAAAGTACTTAAAGATTATTATCTGTGCCTGTTATTTGTTCCGTTATAGCTACAGTTGACCTTTCCTTAATAATAATAACAATAATAATAATAATAATAATAATAATAATAATAATAATAATAATAATAATAATAATAATAATAACAATAATGATATAATTATTATTCTCAGCAGTAATAATACTTCATTTTAATCACTGGCTTTTGATAATATCATTACCATTATTATTGGTGTTACTAACATGAGCATTTAACTAAGTACACAAGCACTGT
>NC_089794.1:13897602-13915102 GCF_040412425.1 Macrobrachium rosenbergii | reverse complement strand
ACCTTTGTATGCATGCGAGTAGTTTTATATTTCTTTAAATTTAATCGTTTTTTATCAAACAGAGTTTTCTTTGTAATGTGTTTTAGTGTTGCATGAAGTTTGCTTGAGAATGCCTTACAGTAAAGGTGAAAAATCTTGCACTCTTTTATTTCACTTTCCTTGTGGTCATATACATTGTATTCTCTATCACGTTCTAATTCATTATATATACGTTACACACATACCCCGCCGCGCGCGCAAACATATATTATGCTACTGCTAAAGGCTTGCAATACACTCTGAACCACAGTCTTACAAAGCAGACCTAACTGAATTCGTAGGGAATGAATAAATATATATATAAAAAAAGTTTAGAAACTCCTGTTAGGTGAAATGATCCTAGGATATGCCACTAAGAGTACATAATACGTCACTTCTAGGGTAACCTTCGGGAAATACGAATTTCCTTTGAAAAATCCTGCTATGTATGTTATTGTAAATAGGATAAATGTGCAATCATACATAATTACTGATAAATATAACTAAATATCACCTTCGTAAGGTCTCATATATTTAGAACAGTGATAAAACCAGAGCAACCTGTTTCAGGTCATTTGTACTCCCTTTACTAGAATACTGTTCTCCGGTGTGGACGTCTGTTTCTGCCAGAGATTTATCTCTTTTAGAGAGAGTGGTTCGTGGTGGTAGGTTTCTGTTTCCTAATATTAGTAGTTATATGACTTGGACCATCGACGGATGGTCTCTTAATTGTCAATTTTCTATAAGTTGTATTTTAACAGAGATTTTTCACATTCACAATTGATCCCTGATCCCCTTTTCCTGCCTATAGCAACCAGATTCGTGAACAGCAGCACAAATATGCAGCAAATGTGCCAAGCTGTCCTTTATTCCTCACGCCGTTGGACTGTGGAACAGCCTCCCTGAGGATGTCGTGCAATTAGAACTTCAGAAGTTCAAACTATGATGTAATGTATTACTGCACTAATACAATTCTTGTATTTTAATAATCTACTCGAATTTTTCTTATTATTTATTACTTTGTTAGTTCATTCTTCTTTTTTAACAAGTGATCTCTTCTTCCTGAATTTCCCATTACCTTCTGTTACTTCTTTTTACTGAACACCATATTCTTTGGAAGCTTGAATTTCAAGTCAGTGGCTCCTGCGGGCTTGTTAAACATAAATAGAGATCATCTACTGAATAATAATAATAATAACTTCTTTTTTTAACTGTGACGTAGCTTAGGAAATTAATCAGATCTACCTGAAATTTTTCATTGTCACATAGATTAGGTTAGTTTACGTTAGGTTAGATTACGTTATTAGGACACGTACCAATTTACCACACTTACCGTCACAAACAAAGTAATAAAGGATGGCTCAACTGATCAATAAACGGTAGTCAATGCCAAATTCATCATTTCAATGCTGGGACATGGCAGTGAAATATAAATTATTTTTATTTTGTAGACAGAAATTTTGCCATATACCTCCCAAGGTCTCTTTGAAATTTTTTTTTTTTCACTAGAACAATGTTTGTAAACTCTCACATAATATGTAATAAACAGAAACAAATTCTGGAATTAAAGCTAGAGAAGTTGGACAGCTAAGTAGGAAGAGACCAAAGTGAACGGATGAACATTAAAAGGTAGAGAGCAATGCATCTTCATAGATATCTTGACGTCTTGTCGCGAAAGGTTTCCCTGACTTAGCATCCTACGAACGCTTCAGCTTCAGTTTATGCAGCAAATAAATATACCACGTTGCCTCCATAATACAAGGGGACACGTAAGCTGCAATATGCACAACTTTCTGTTGCTGCCTGAGCCCTTTCTTCCCACACTCTGGGAAGAAGAAGAAGAAGAAGAAGGAGGAGGAGGAGGAGCTTGTTTCTGGAGGCAGAGGAGGTTCCTGGAAGCTCCTTCAATTGTAGAATATGTCAGCAAAATTCATCACCAGTGTTATTTCGAGGACAAGTTTGACGTCATTTTACCAAAAGGAAACTTCCTTTGCTAGGTTCTCGAAGTGGCTGCTTCATATGTGTGTGTGTGTGTGTGTGTTTGTTTGTTTGTTTGTGTGTTTGTGTTAGCCAATAAGCTGTTTCCTCTAACCCACGATGGTTTTCGAGAATGACGGAACAGTATTAAGTACGGAATTCAGATTCTTGTCTTAATACGACAATTTAATCATCGTAATTCTCTCTCTCTCTCTCTCTCTCTCTCTCTCTCTCTCTCTCTCTCTCTCTCTCTCTCTCAGCTACTGATGGACTGGTTGATTCTTTGAATTTATGAGCTTATACTCTATGAGAAAGAGAGAGAGAGAGAGAGAGAGAGAGAGAGAGAGAGAGAGAGAGAGAGAGAGAGAGAGAGGTACCATGCTTTGACAAATCGTGTTTATGAGAAAGAGACAAAGTGGGAAATTCTTTGTGAGAGAGAGAGAGAGAGAGAGAGAGAGAGAGAGAGAGAGAGAGAGAGAGAGAGAGAGAGAGAGAGTCACATTATTGAGCAATGAAGGACAGACAGACGGACAGTTGTTGCATGAGGTTTCAATGAGGACGAATAACAAGGAATGAAATATGGTCACCACAGCTGTATTGGACTTCGAACAACCAAAGCACCAGTTTAATGAAACTTCAAAATAGCTGTCAAGTTTGTTTTTTTTATCGGAATTTTGAATTGGAGGAAATGATGGATGATTCTCCGTTATTAGATTCATGTGTTTAATATGCAAAGTGGATATCATATATGGAAATTTATCGGGGAGATAGATTAATTATGGTGGTGCCTCTAGGATGCTCTCTCTCTCTCTCTCTCTCTCTCTCTCTCTCTCTCTCTCTCTCTCTCACACACACACACACACGCGCACACACACAAAGAATTTCCTACTCTCTTTCTCTGTCTCTGTCTGTCTGTCTGTCTGTCTGTCTGTCTGTCTCTCTCTCTCTCTCTCTCTCTCTCTCTCTCTCTCTCTCTCTCATAAAAACACAATGTCAAAGCATGACACCTCTCTCTCACTCTCTCTCCCTTACACACACACACACACAAAAGAATTTCCTACTCTCTCTCTGTCTGTCTGTCTCTCTCTCTCTCATAAAAACGCAACGTCAAAGCATGACACCTCTCTCTCTCTCTCTCTCTCTCTCTCTCTCTCACAAAATTTCTCTCTCTCTCTCTCTCTCTCTCTCTCTCTCTCTCTTATAAAAACGCATTGTCAAAGCATGACACACAACCTCTCTCTCTCTCTCTCTCTCTCTCTCTCTCTCTCTCCCATAAAAACACATTGTAAAAGCATGACAGAATCTCTCTCTCTCCCTCTCTTTCTCTCTCTCTCTCTCTCTCTCTCTCTCTAGTAAAAACGCATTGTCAAAGCATGACACACAACCCCTCTCTCTCTCTCTCTCTCTCTCTCTCTCTCTCTCTCACAAAATTTCCTATCTCGTCTCTCTCACTCTCTCTTGCTCTTTCTTATGAAAAGGCATTGTCAAAGCATGACACACACACACACACTCTCTGTCTGTCTGTCTCATAAAAACGCATTGTCAAAGCATGACTCTCTCTCTCTCTCTCTCTCTCTCTCTCTCTCTCTCTCTCTCTCTCTCTCATGCGCAAATGTTCGTGCTTTTGTGTACTCTGCTGGCCCTCAGGCCTCATTATGGCCCATGACCCATCTTCATACCCGACTGTTAAACACTGTTGGCAGTTTCCTTATAACGAAAGCTACAGCAGTTTCCAACTTTTTGTATTCTGTAGCCTTGAGCTAATATATAATAAAATTCCGCCCACCCTCCCACTTCACGGCAAAGTAAATACCATTACAAAGTCCTGTTACCGTCAACACACATGGATAAAGTGCCATTAGACAGGTAATCACATTACCACAGACAAGCAGTAAACGCATACAAGTTTTATCACCATAACATCATATACCCGTGTTGTAAATGATGTAAAAAAAATCCTAGTTTTGAGTACATAAGAAAAATTGTGGAGCTGACATGGGATGGGAAGCTGCTTAGATAAGCTGGCTCTTTGTTTAAAAAGAGAACAAAAGCTCACTGACTATTTTTTTTTGTATAGTAGTCAATTTTAGTAGTTAATTCTCACTGCCGCTAGATGTCGTTACTTATCTTTTCTGTACATGCTATTTTGGACACTGATCTCCTGTATCGCCCATTCCAACTCCAGATCTATGGGAACTAGATAACCCATGGCTTGCCCATTTCAGTAACCTTTTTCCCTATATTGTCAGGTTATGTCATCTTTCCTAGGCTTCGGTTTCTCTGATTCTTTTAATTTAAATCTTTCTTGTCCATTTCTTCTTCCTAGTCAACTCAAAATTTTCTTCCTTTCTCTTATTTCCATTCGTCTTGGATTAAGTGAAATGCTGGTAAATTATTAGATAACAACAATAACATGAAAAGTATCAGAAACAGCTATATTAGGAATGCTCTCTGTCTCTCTCTCTCTCTCTCTCTCTCTCTCTCTCTCTCTCTCTCTCTCTCTCTCTCTCTCTCTCTCTCTCTCTCTCAAGATTTATGTATGCATACATTTTATAATTGGCAGCTAGTTATCCAGTTGACTTAATCTCAGCCACTAATTGACTTCGTTAGATTCTCAACAAACATAAGTCAAATTTTGATGAAGTGAATCAAAACATTGCAAGAGTCAAAAGTGAATCCTAAATTTCACTACCTTCTGTAGGCACAGGCTATGTATTATTATTATTATTGTTGTTATTATTATTATTATTATTATTATTATTATTATTATTATTATTATTGTTATTATTATTATTTCAGTAGATGAAACCTATTCACAGGGAACAAGCACACAGGGGCCAATGACTTGAAATTCAAGCTTCCAAAGAGTGTTGGTTTCAATCTCCTACCCCAGATCCCAGACTGCAGCAGTAACTGATCATGATACAGAGCTAGTGATTTTTCATGGCACGAGGGAGACGCGAACCCGCGACATCTGAGTGGCAATTCACGACAATAACCACTATACCAGCGGACCAACTGATATTGTTTTGCGGGCGTAGGTGATTACGCAGCAGAAGTTACGTGATAGCCGTTTCATTTCGAACAGTAGGGAATTGCTAATGGTATATAATGTATGGGACCCTTAATCAGTCATTAGCCGCGTAGCGATTGGACTCTAGAAAGAGAAATACAGGTATAGGGTTGCAGGTGATTCATTTTTTCGGAAACTAATTTTTTCCAAATGAAAATGAAACACTAATAATAATATTCAATGAGAATAATCATTATAGTGATTATTCTCCTTGAATATCATTATTTTCAACGGGAAAAAATAATTTATTATAATAGGACACAGCACATGGTGTTGTTCCCCTAATCTCTCTCTCTCTCTCTCTCTCTCTCTCTCTCTCTCTCTCTCTCTCTCTCTCTCTCTCGTCTTTATATTACGAAACCGATAAGGTGTCAAGGAAAACTTTCTTTGAATTTTATTATAAATTTAACGGTTTCACACCTATGGCTCAGAATTAACTCTCTCTCTCTCTCTCTCTCTCTCTCTCTCTCTCTCGTCTTTATTATATTACGAAACCGATAAAATATCAAGGAAAACTTTCTTCGAATTTTATGATAAATATAACGGTTTCACACCTACAGCTTAGAATTAATCTCTCTCTCTCTCTCTCTCTCTCTCTCTCTCTCTCTCTCTCTCTCTCTCTCTCTCTCTCTCTCTCGTCTTTATATTACGAAACCGATAAGATATCAAGGAAAATTTTCTTCGAATTTTATGATAAATTAACGGTTACACACCTACAACTTAAAATTCCATTAATTTCTCCTACAAACAGTATCAGAGCCCCCTTTTCTATGAGCGTTTCAATATGAATATCATTTCCAAAAGAGCCGAATAAGCTCTAAATTCGAAATTCCATTGGCACCGACTTTAGATACCCATTTGTTTATTACTCAATTGTCACACAGCCATCAACAAGGGCAGACGAAATAAGCCCCAAGAAAGTATCATATTGATAATTATGACAATTTTCATCGGTTAGAAGACTGCAATTTGTGTTAATAGCAAAGCAAAGCACAGATATCTTGCAAAGTGTAATAAGCGTCGGCAATTATCCTCCGTGATATGGAAAGACAGAAATATATTCGTTTATTCATTCAGAGTTTTACGCTGGAGATTCAGATTGGGGAATTGGGGCACTGTAATTGTCCGTATCAAAAAGGAAAATTTTGCTGTGATGTGGCAACTTGCTGTAGACTAAAGAGGCCTATTTAGGCAAATGAAACATGGAGCCATATTATTTCCAATTAATGTTATTGGCTTGATCTACTAATGTATGTATGTATGTATGTATGTATGTATGTATGTATGTATGTATGTATGTATGTATGTATGTATGTATGTATGTATGTATGTATATATATATATATATATATATATATATATATATATATATATTATTAATGAAAATATTTGCGCACACGATTATAAATGTTAGTTTTCAGTTTCTCTCTCTCTCTCTCTCTCTCTCTCTCTCTCTCTCTCTCTCTCTGGAAAGAAAAGGCGAATTACCAGAACTGGGCCGTAAGAGGATTAGAAAAATCCTTCTTGAGAAACAGACCGCTATCTTTATTCTTCGAAAAATGAAGGGTTTCAAATAAAACGATTCCAAATGAAAAATCATATTCATAATTCGTTTTTCAGACTCTAAAAGGTCACAGCTCAATTCCATTAAGGAATAGCTAAAAGAGAGGTTGTATTTATTCAGAGACGCTGGTTATAATTTTTTTTTTTTTACAGTAATCTTTTTCGATATAATTTCAAGGATTTTATTAATCCTTGCGAAATAAGTGGAGAAATACACCGACATTTAATTAATGTCAGTGACATTGTATCTGATTCTGAATAGTCATGATTTATTGAGGTTAGTACTTTTTAATTACAAAAACCGAGGCTTATTGTTTTTAATTACAACCCTCAAGAGGGAAATAAACCCACATACCTCGCCTATAACACTCTATGGGTCTTTAACTGTGGTCTTTGACGAGACCTGAAAAAAAAATGTCTCACAATTCATTAATAGCCACAATAAAAACAAATGCAGAATTAATAAAAGTGATGACAAAGAAGAACCGATTTGAACGAAGGAAATGAAAACCTGGAGAACAGGAAATTAAATGCAAGGTGTTTGGGAAATGACATAATGGTGCAGAAGGAGACGCTGAGAAAATAATTTGTGATACTTGGAATAATAAAAAATAAAAATGTAAATAACGTGTAATATTTTGAGCATTAAAGTGAAATGATAGAGAAGGGGAACAAATAATGTCTGTGTGTGTGTGTTTATATACAGTGTATATGTATATGTATATGTATATGTATATGTATATGTATATGTATATGTTTATGTATGTATATATATATATATATATATATATATATATATATATATATATATATATATGTACACACACGCACATATATATATATATTTATGACTTTTTATCACATCACCGTGATTCATATACAATCAGTAAGCTACAAACGTTCTTTAATATCCAATTCGCTCTACTGTACCTCGGAAATAATATATTTTCATATATGTTACCGAAGGGGAATTTTTAGTTGTTAATAAGTTCGTCGTCCCGCGGGCTCGAACCAACGAAGGACAAGAACTCAGGACTTCAGTGGACGCCTTAACCCGCACGGCCAGCAAGTGAGGTATAAGTGGATACCAGCTCTATCTATCTATATATATATATATATATATATATATATATATATATATATATATATATATATATATATATATATATATGTATATGCACCTACCAAGGCACCCAGATTCGCTGCAGAGCAGCACCAATATGCAGCAAATGTGCCCCGCTGTAAAACTGCAGTTCCAGAGGTCCTTTTATCCCTCACACCGTTGGACTGTGGAACAGCCTCCCAGAGGATGTTGTGCAATTGGAACTTGAGATGTTCAAGCGAAGATGCACTGCATTACTACCCCAATGCTATTCTCCTTGCAAGTTAATACATTTTTATCTATTAATGTATTAGTTTATTTTTCCTTTTTAATAGGTGGGATCTCTTCTTTCTGTATTTCCCTTTACCTCCTGGTGCTTCTTGTTAATGAACACCATATTCTTTGGAAGCTCGAATCCCAAGTCAAAGGCCCCTGTGGGCTTATTCCATATGACTAGGTTTTGCCTTTTAAATAATAATAATAATAATAATAATAATAATAATAATAATAATAATAATAATAATAATAATAATAATATAACACAGTAGATTAATAACAACATAATAATATAATATATATATAAATTTATATATATATATA
This sequence comes from Macrobrachium rosenbergii, assembly GCF_040412425.1. Classification (NCBI taxonomy): domain Eukaryota; kingdom Metazoa; phylum Arthropoda; class Malacostraca; order Decapoda; family Palaemonidae; genus Macrobrachium; species Macrobrachium rosenbergii. The sequence goes on along the minus strand of NC_089794.1, from coordinate 13,906,769 downwards.
TATATATATATATATATATATATATATATATATATATATATATATATATATATATATATATATATGAATTCCAGTAAAACTTTGCTGGAAAGAAACCATGAAACAAAAGTTTATAAGAACAACATATGGCTGCATGTCAGTAAAATTTTATAAAAATAAAATGAAGAAGAGACAAAGAACTAAGTCAAATACTATGCAACAAATCTGCCCTCGATGATGTAGATAATAATAAACTACATACACTGTATGTTTTAAAGCGCTTAGCGTGGGTTGCTTTTGAAAAGGTGTTGCGTCCACTAACTTGTGAATTTTAAATTCTAATAGTTTTGTTAGCAGAGTCGCACAACCTTAATCACTGATGAACTAAAACAAAACCAAAAAAAAAACATTAAGAATTACTAAAAATACTGCTGAGATTTCGTAAAATTCCATTAACGAATCATCAAGACGCTATAATGCACGTATATTTCCCAGCTGCTGAGTCTCGCCATTGAAAAGACTGAACAAGCCTTAATGGATTCGTTTTTCATATGCAAAAGCTGATCGCAATTAAACACAGAAACAAGAATAAAGCCAAAGACTATTTACCCTCTGAACAAGGACATCAAACCTCGTTATTTTTAATGACGCTGAACTCGGACGTTTCTGCGTCTGAAAAACGATGAGGGTTGTTCGTTTTGGGAAAATCTTACTTTGCAATCTTTTCTTTATTTATTTACTTATTTTTTGCATCTGAAGGATCAAAAACAAAGGATTTGTTTCTCGAGACTTTGTCCAAGATCTTCATGTGACCCAGTGACGGTTTTTAATGAATGTTTCTGGTACATTCTGGGTACAAGTAGTGAATGCATTTACTATTTTACTTTATTAGGTTTTGAGAGAGAGAGAGAGAGAGAGAGAGAGAGAGAGAGAGAGAGAGAGAGAGAGATTCAAGTAAATGGATTTTGTAAATACTCTGGGTAGTAATTACAAAGCGCTTCCAATAGTTCGAGAATGAAAAGGTATTAATTGGTTTTTGTATTAATACTGTTTCTTTTTATTAGCATGGAAAGTCCACGAAAGGCGACTTCAAATCCACATTTTGTCGAAAGTCTAAAAAGTCCGTATCAAGCGGTTTCAAGTCCACATTTTGCCAAAAGCCTGAAAAGTCCGAATGAAGTGCAAGCAAATCCACATTTTATTAATATTCTGAAAAGTCCAACGAAAACGCACTTACGTACACATTTTGCCGAAGGTCTGGAAAGTCCATAGAAATCGCATTCAAGTCCACATTTTGTCGAAAGTCTGAAAAGTCCATAGAAAGCGCATTCAAGTACACATTTTGCCGAATTTCTAAAAGTCCACAAAAAGCGAATTCAAGTTCACGTTTTGTCGAAAGTCTGAAAAGTCCTCAATAAGCTCTATAAAATCCACGTTTTGCCTAAAGTCTGAAAAGTCCCCAATACGCTATAAAATCCGCATTTTGCCGAAAGTCTGAAAAGTCCACATGAAGAGCATTTACGTCAACATTTTTCTGACAACACATACATTTTAATATGCCTTTACAAGTCAACCATTTTTGTCTTACAGTTTATTACCATCAAAATATCCGAGTAACCAACGCTGAAGGCTCAGAACGTAATGAAATTAATATTTTCTCCATGGAAAACATAAGTCTCGTGACAGTAAATAGCTGTTCTTTGCTCATAAATCTGAAAACTCAGTAATTCATGGCATTTTCCACATTAAAAAGGGCCTCTGTGGAAATGGCTGCGATGTCTCGCTGTTTTATTTTACTAAAACAAATCTCCGGATTAGTGATGTCACTTTTAATCAGACTTGGAAGCTTGTAATTTCTTGGCGAGTGAAGGACTTTTGTTATTATTCAAAATGATTGTTAGAATTCCGGCGGCTTCTTTTCACACACACAGACACACAGAGTTTTTAAACTGGCAATCCTACATAAAAGGTCAAAGTTGCAAACCGGAATATATAACATTTTTCATCACCGGATTCTCAGAGAGAGAGAGAGAGAGAGAGAGAGAGAGAGAGAGAGAGAGAGAGAGAGAGAGAGAGAGAATGGTGTGATACAGCTAAAAAGTAAACAGAACAGCGAAATTTTATTAAGCTTCAAGCAGTATAATTTTCCCATCAGAATAAAACAGCATTACCACAAGACTCATTTAAATATAAAAGAAGGTGCCTCGTATTCAAACCTAAAGCTAAATTCTCTATATAAATTATCATAAACTTCTTATTATTCTAAGTTTATTTTCTTACATTTATCTGCAATGTGGATAAGGCTTATATGAATATTTATTGGAAAATGGGGCTAGAGCATCATTTACAAACTTTATATAATTAAAATAGCGTAAAATTTCTGGTTATTCAGAAATAACACAGGATGCAGTTTATGTGGCTAAAATAAGATCATGGTTGCGTCCTACATAATTAGTTGGCCTCACTTCCAAGCCACAAAGAACATCCTTCTTTAATAAAAACATAAGCTAATCATTATATACTTTCATGATGCAATGCAATTTCGTATCCTAATTCTGAAGTTGAAATTAGAAGTTAAAGTTAAAATCAGAGTCATATTTTGGGTGGGTATGAATTATCAAGATGGCAGAGTGAAAAGTTTTATGACCTCATTTCTCTCTCTCTCTCTCTCTCTCTCTCTCTCTCTCTCTCTCTCTCTCTCTCTCTCTCTCTCTCTCTCTCTCTCTCAAAGAAACCACTGACTTTACAGCAATTTATTATATTAGCCAACTTTTTATTCTCGGCGAAATCCTGAGCTCACACGCCTGATTAAAAACCTACATCATTAAACCACAGAATTATTTCGGTCAACATAAAACAAGGTAGACCCGCGTTGGCTTTCCTAAAACCCTTTTTTTGAAGCGAGAGATTTGACGAATTATGAAAATCCAGGTTTATGGCGAAACTACAGCTATTTATTGGCGCGCAGCTCATACACGTATTTTTATGCAAAACATTAAAACGCCATTACTAACACAGTCCCCAGCGTCAGGTTTCCTGCCGCGGTTGTGGATGAAATGGGAAATCAGAATGGTGTACGTGCGAGAGCAAATGAAAAGTGTATTTGTCGCCATAAAAAACGACAAAAAAATGTATTTGCTGTTTGTATGAATGTGAATTAGCGGACGTGAGTGGACTTTTTAGGGAGACTCCCGAATTTTGACAGTGGTCTTACAAACGCAGTAATCCCCAAGAGAATAGGGTTGGGCGTTAGGTTACTATTATTATTATTATTATTATTATTATTATTATTATTATATTTCAGTAGATGAAACCTATTCACATGAAACAAGCACACGGGGGCCTTTGAATTGAAATTCAAGCTTCCAGAGAATGTTGGTTTCAACCTCCCACCGCAGCAGACCCCACACTGCAGCAGTAACTGATCATGATACAGAGCCAGTGATTTTTCATCGCCCTGGGGGAGACGCGAACACGCGACATCTGAGCGGCATGCCACGACGCTAGCCACCATACCAGTGGACCAGTATTTAGATATCATATCGGCTGTTATTCTGTATAAAATATATATTGCCACACCTGTCTATATGCAAAAAAAAAATTATTAAACGACTAATGCAAGTACTGGAGTTCTAGAAAAAGAAAAATTGGCAGACATTAGAAAGCATCCCATAGCCTGGTTTATGAAGGGACGAAACGATCACATAACAGATCGGTGTAGAATTCGCTGTTATATTATTGGTTATCTGGGAGGGTCTAGCTTGGGTGGTATTACATATCCTCATCATATGAACAGAAACAGTTTTTTTTTTTCTGAGATGCAGGTCATATTTATCAATCAAATTCTATATAGAAATGTAAATAAACATGTATTCAAAATACAAGAAAACAACGCCATCAAGGTTGTTTTTCTTTTTCAATAGATAATTATTATACGAACAAGTACACAAAGCAGAAAATTAATAATAATAATAATAATAATAATAATAATAATAATAATAATAATAATAATAAATAATAAAAACTAATAATAAAAAAATCATAAAGCGAAAAACACTCCACATATTGGCTAATACCTAAGGCAACAAGGTCATAGCATATTACGCCATATTTCACGGTGAAATAAAAATTTTTGAAAAAGGAATTATGACATTTTTGATGAAATCAAGTTTCGTGAAATCAAATCCATTAACCTGAGAACACCAAAAATGTATTTTCCCCTCCTTTTTTTAAAATAATTTTATTAAAGAATGCATTACCCAATGCATTTTTCAAAGGTTTTATTTGAATTTGAATTTTATGCACTAATCGTGGAATTCAGACTGAAGTTGATATCAAACACAGGGTCACATTTCATGCCAATATTAATTTTCAAGCCGCAATCTGAGATCATAGAAAACATTTAAATCATTTATAAACACAAGAGCTGTCCTAAAAGAAATTAAATACACCTTATGTTTTCATATAACTTTTAATAGCATTAAGAAAACATTGGTTACAGAACTGGAAGATCTGTTTCAGTTACCACCGGCCAGATACTAACTTGAAACAAGCAATTTATAACTACAACATTATCATTTATAACGACAAATAGAAAATTAATGACAAAGCGGTCTGTCTTTTCCGATTGTTTGCAAATTCAAATATGAAATGTTGTTGGGAATATGTTATGACTTCCAGCATAAGAATCTATCCTCTAGAATTGGTCAATGTAGAGCAATAAATTCCCGAACAGCCGCACTAGTTAAGAACACAGCAGGCAACAGTAATTTTTGTGAAAATTTGAGTGACGTCATCATAAAGAGAGACGAGCACGAATTTACGATTTGAGAATCTGAATTGACTGAAGTGAAGATTTCATCAGTAAAATTTGGTGGCAGTTCATGTCCATTGCACATACCGTAAATTTGTTTTAATTGCTGTTTGTTTATTTTCTTTTTAGATTTTATTATTTTAACTGTATTTTTCTCTATCCATTTAAGGAATTTTGAACTGTCATCAACAAAATCCTCACTCGATTTCGATATTTCAACAACGAACGAAAACTTCAAACATACTCAGAGGATTTTGATATAATGAGATAATGTTTACATATGATAAAGTCATCCTATTAAACATCAATCTGCTAGTATTTTCTGAGATAAATCTTAAGCTGTTAAACTAATTCGCTTACTGAACAACCCCACTTACATTAAGTTGCTCGGTTCTCTTCCATTCCGTTGTAAAATTGGACTTACTTTATCGTTTCTACAGATACTGATTTGGTCATTGTTCCTTTGAAAAGCATATAGTCTTCAATGTCTTTGTTACAAGACTGTATGAAAAATACGAAAATAAGTTAGCGTCTGTATACCCCCTATAATCACTTTATATCAAGAAGATATCTAAATTTCAGCATCTATTTTATAGGTATTATACTAGTCACTGACATGAGTGAGACATTGTCGTTCCTCCTACCAAGAGGACACGTAACACCAGCCAGGCCAACTGATCGCATACTTGCCATCTGAGGCCATCAATCTCTGGATAAAAATAGCTTTGTAAATTTGCCTGTCATAAAGCTCAAGGCAATCGCTTTGTTGGTTATTAAACCTCTCTATGTCTTTTGTAATGTTATGATAACTGATTTATAAGCTTTCATAAATAAATGTAAATTGATAAAAGGTAGAAACGAATTCACAGCTTTCCCTGGTTTCTGGCAGATTACAGAATTCGCGCTGCGAAAGGGAAGTTATAAAACTTCATGAAATTCTCGCCCAATGTTTCACTGACATTCGTACGAGCGACAAACGAATTTTATTAACAGCAAATATTTCTTTGTATAAGTATACAAATACTTCGTACTAATTTTCGACGCCAGGCGTAAATACAACAAAAAATCAAAGACTGAGGATCATTTGACAACGAAATCTTTATTTGGGAAATGAAAAATTTCCACCCGTCTACCAAAAAAAACTTGCACTCTTGCCGTAAACTAAGAATTTCAGACTCCGTAAAAACTCCCACTTCAAAAAGGGCTTTTTATGGAAGGCAGCGTGGAAATACGATGGTGTCTCGTTGTTTCATGTTCACCAAAATAATATTCGGGATTAATGATGTTTTTAATCATATATATGACCCAGGAATTTTACAGAGTAAATATATTTCATAATCCAAACCGACTGTTTTGAATTCAGTGGTTTCTTTTTAACGAGAGAGAGAGAGAGAGAGAGAGAGAGAGAGAGAGAGAGAGAGAGAGAGAGAGAGAGAGAGAGAGAGAGAGAGAGAGATATTAATAAATAAGTGAAAGAGGTAGAGTATAGAGAGAGGGAGATGGTGAGAGGGATAAGAAGGTGTTTTGAGAGTGAGAGTTCTTGTCTTAATGTCTTTAACTTCAGTGTCTTGTTAACATAAAGAGATAGATATGCATATTTCAATAGAACATTACTGGGAAAAATTATAATCATTCAGATAAGATATTGCCAGACAACTTTTGAAGATAGGTATAAGAACTGAGAGAGAGAGAGAGAGAGAGAGAGAGAGAGAGAGAGAGAGAGAGAGAGAGAGAGAGAGAGAGAGAACATAACTTTCATGGATAAACCCAAGAGCTTACAGTGAGGAGAAGAAAGGAAAGAGAGAGAGAGAGAGAGAGAGAGAGAGAGAGAGAGAGAGAGAGAGAGAGAGAGAGAGAGAGAATTAATCTAAGTAACAATAGCATTTTTCTCCCGTTATTCTAATTCCTGATGCCATTCCATCTCCCGACTCCCTGATTAATATCTGCCTGAAATGCGACGGTGTGTTTGACATTGACTTTAATTATGAATTTCACTGAAATTGAATTCTGGATTTTACGAAATATCTGACTCTTTCGTTCGTGATTATTAAACAGCGGTAGATTACCGTTTTTCTTTCATCAAATAAACCGTGTTTTGGGGGGCTATTTTTCAACGTGAAAGGCATCTTAATTTTTGTCTTTTTAAATAACTTTTTAAGCTATAGTTTTATACAAGAAATCCTTGCAGGAAAAACGTATCAAGTTGAATTCACATTTGTTACAAAATTAACTTTATTGTGTAAAAGAGATATCTATTGATTTGTCTTCCTATAGAGGTTGGCGTCTTCATCATATGCTTCATTCATCTCAGCTATTAAGGATTTATGTGAGTTTTATTCCTCCCCGTATACAATGTCAATTTGATCCTTGGAGTGATATCTGTTGGCTCATCCTCGATAGGTTTAAATCTACGTCATTTCGTTTGATCTCTCTCTCTCTCTCTCTCTCTCTCTCTCTCTCTCTCTCTCTCTCTCTCTCTCTCTCTCTCTCTTTTAAAGGTATTATATCGGTCATTACTCCGTTGAAATCAAGGGAAAACTCCTCTTTTTAAGTGTTGTAATATTAGTCTGGGCACTTCTTTCTTTCCACTTGTAATTACGTAGGGTACAGAAATCCTCTGATATATATATATATATATATATATATATATATATATATATATATATATATATATATATATATATATATATATATATATATATATATATATATATATATGTGTGTGTGTGTGTGTGTGTGTGTGTGTTGTGTGTGTGTGTGCTTTTAAAAGCTAAATATTTTTATCTTCTTATTTTATTTCTTGATATGTGAGAGAGAGAGAGAGAGAGAGAGAGAGAGAGGAAGGGACTGAGAGATAGAGAAAAATTTCAAATAAATATTTTTGCCTATATTTTGCTAATGTTTTTCTGTGCGTATTTGAGAGAGATGGAAAAATAGAAATAGATTCAGAGAGAGAGAGAGAGAGAGAGTCTCTTAAATGAAACAAGTGGAACCTTATCAAGAGCAGTAAAGAGGAAGCTGGCTATAAATCTCATGGCAACTGGAATTTTAAGTCGCTGCTCTGAGAGACTTTATATTGTGCACCAGAAAAGCAGCAGCCAAGGTGAAGGTCCTTTCCGGTTGCTGCTTTATTCTGCGAAGTATACACGTGAAAAGCAGGCAGGGGAGTCGGCACTCATTTGGAAGGGGGATTTGCCTCACTCTCTCATTAGCTCACGGGCATCGTTGGCTCCCAAAACTGCTTGCACCTGTCCCATTCACGTCACTGTGTCGTGATATTGCAGTGTAACTGCGCGTGTAGATGTTTAATATATGCCTGTTCTTTATTCTCTCTCTCTCTCTCTCTCTCTCTCTCTCTCTCTCTCTCTCTATATATATATATATATATATATATATATATATATATATATATATATATATATATATATGTATATATATATATATATATATATATATATATATATATATATATATATATATATATATATATATATATATATATATTTATATATATATATATATATATATACATACTTATTCTATATATGAACAAATATATACATTGGTTCATATGCATATATACATGTATAAATTTCTTAATACAGCAAATGTAAAAGCGAACTAGAACCCCATATTCGCATTTTGACAAAAAGCAATCAAATAGGGAATTGACAAAAAATTTCATTACGAAAGTCCCAGATCAAGTAAAAGGAGATGAAAATAAACTCAGCCATTAATCAAGCGAGCACAGAAACGTTTTATACCTGAGAGATAATTACTCATTTCTACCTGAGCGACGGCTGGTATTCGGAGAATAGATTCGCAATCATTTACAAGCATATTACCCGAGATAGACGTCGCATTAAAGATGAATATTTCTCATTTGAGTTTATAATGAACTCTTCCATGTCAGCAAACAGCCATTACGCAAACCTGGATAATGACAACTGTCATTATGGAAATGATTACGTTTGTATTGCTGAATGGAAAAATACTATAAGTCCTTGATCCCTCAAACGATTGTCTCATAATCCCTTAACCAATAAATGTTCTTTAATCCCTTAACCAATAAATGTTCTTACCATGTAATCATTTGATTCCGAAACGTTTTCTTCTTCTTCTCTCTACATTGATCACAAACGTACTAGCTTCCTAAAACGTTTGACTCATAGAAAGCTGCTTATCAAACGTTTGTGTCAACCTCATGAATCCTTATGACCGAAACCTTTCGTCTCATATTACTTGATCCCTCAAACGTTTTTTCTTACTTTATTAATCTCTAAAATGTTTGTCTCATACGTAGCTGTCTCTCAAACGTAGGTGTCATTGTTGTCTTAAACGTTTATGTCAGCCTCATAAATCCCTGGCCCCGAAA
>NC_089794.1:13887602-13895102 GCF_040412425.1 Macrobrachium rosenbergii | reverse complement strand
TACATACATATATATATATATATATATATATATATATATATATATATATATATATATATATTCTCATCCATTCAACACAAATGATCATCCTGAAAAACACCGAAGCTTCGATCAACAGCCACTGATAACAAGGGCTTAGTCTTCCAGTTCAGTTGCAAGAGTGTTATTAACCACGCTTCTCTACACCGCAGATTTCGAAAGCTAGCCTGGATATTCATCAAATGAAGATTAACGTGCAAAAGAACTCTGTATGAGTTATTTTATTCAGCGAAAGGTAACAATAGAAGAGCATCAGTTTATAACCGAATGGAAAACACAAATTTATTCACAGAAATGGTAAAAATGACTCATCATGGAAGTCGTCATTATTCAGAAAACTTGACTCAAACGTATATAGATTGGGATAAAAGGTTTCTGTTCAAAGATAATCCCTTTTTAATCCAAAGTAATTGTTGTTTGGTTCCTTTAAATTCTAATGAGTTTATTCTGTTGTCATTTGAGCAGGACTAAGCTATTTCATCTTGGGAAATGTCACTTGAGTACTTTTACTAATGTTATCGCCAAGGCTATGTGTAATAGAAACTGTATTTTGATAAAGTTTGGAAAATTTGCGTTTTGCCAACTTCCTTTTATTGTTATTATTTCTTCAACTACAACATCACAAATGACAAACGTTTCTCTCTTATGACAATTACAAGAGACAAACTTAGCACTTGACACAAGTTTTATCCAATAATTCTTCAGGCCTAATATTCACTGCAAATAACATGTTTATATGAATATGTAATACGCGCTGAACAAGTAACAAATTCGCCGACGTTTTTTCGGCGCAATCCAGTTTTCTGTACAGCAGAACAGCGTACAATCAAGGCCTCCGCAAATAGATCTATCTTTCGGTGGTCTCGGTATAATGATGTATGAGCCGCTGCCCACGAAACTTTAGCCACAGCCAGGTGGTGGCCTATCCTCTATCGTTGCCAAAAGCACGATTATGGCTAATTTTAACCTTAAATAAAATAAAAAGTACTCAGACTAGAGGGCTGCAATTTTGTATGTTTGATGATTGGAAGGTGGATGATCAATATACCAGTTTGCAGCCCTCTAGCCCCAGTAGTTTTAAGATCTGAGGGCGGACAGGAAAAGTGCGGACAGAACAAGGGCGGGAAGAAAAAAGTGCGGACGGACAGACAAAGCCGGCACAATAGTTATCTTTTACAGAAAACCAAAAAGGGAAAATCAAACTGGAATATTTTGGCGGACGCTCAAGGGAGGCAGAAGAGCAGACATGGTTGATAAGTGTAATGCCCATGAGATTGTTTTAATTTAAGGCTTTTCTCGCATGGAAACACCAAATTTTCTATTATGATTAGGAGAAGCAGTGAAATAAATGAACTAATTAATAAAACTGAAATCTTGCACAAACTGAAGCAGCTCGGAAAAACTTAGAAACAGGAACAAGCTATCATGGTGGTGCAGTGGCATGATTCTCGGCTACCAGTCAAGAGGGATGGGGTTCAAATCCCGCCACTCACTGGTGGCTCAGATTGCGCCACTGCAAACAAATCCGGCGGCCCGTCAACTTAACGGTCCAAAAAAACCTGAGAGGTTCAGTAGAAGAATAGATATCAGCCCTTGGGCTGGGGCCAGTAGTTAAACAGTGGGCCTAGCGACAGGCCTATCGACACACTGGCCACGTGTCATAGGCATCGGGACCTGTTCCCCACTGGCTGTCAGCCTAAGAAACAGGAGATCAGTGCCTGCCCTATGAAACCTACAGAGGCCCAGGAGGACTTTAACTAACTAAACATGTGTTAAAATTTCTCCAAATAAGATAAGTTTATATATGCCAGACTCATAAATTACTGTGTTTACTAGATTTCAAAACCATTAATTATATTATATTATATATATATATATACAGTATATATATATATATATATATATATATATATATATATATATATATATATATATATATATATATATATATGTATATATATATATATTTATATATATATATATATATAATATATATATATATATAATAATATATATATATATATATATATATATATATATATATATATATATATATATATATATATATATGTATAGACCTCTTAGCCCAGTATATTCTCGTCACTGTATAAGTAGGTTATCGCTGCTTCGGGGGGATCGGATCCGCTGGGTGACAAACTTGTCAATTATAATTCTCCTTAAGTATTATTTCCCAGGTACAGCAAATTGGATATTATAAGCCATTTGAAGCTTAATGTTTGTGAGCATAAAAAACGTCATGGTGATGGGATGAAATACCTAAATAAATATTTATATATATATACATCTATAATATATATATATAAATATATGTGTATATATATATATATGTATATATATATATATATATATATATATATATATATATATATATATATATATATATATATATATATATGACCCTTACATTCAATGAACATTCAGATACAAACAAATGGGATCACTAATTAAAACTTGTCTTCAGAGCGCTTCCCTTTGCTTTTTCCATGAGTTCAAATTTTGTTTTGCACGCCTCTTCTGTACATACAATATTGTATGTACAGTGTTTTGTGTTTTAGGATTAAAAAACGCACATTACTGTATTGATTTTATTTAATACTGTACTTAAATAGGCATGAAGAGTACAGTAACCAATTTACTAACAATTCAACATACAAACGGCCGTCCTAAATGTAACTTGTTTGTAAGTAGGGTGGGTGTCTATATATGTATATGTATATATATATATATATATATATATATATATATATATATATATATATATATATATATATATATATATATATATATATATATATATATATATATGAATAAATAGACTATGAAGAAGTAAAACTATTGAGAACAAACAATTAAATGTCAAAGCAAAAGAATCAGCCATGACCAAATAAAATATTCCCATTATCATGCACATTAAAGCAATGCTTTTCAATAGCATCGATTCATCACACAATTGAATCACTGCCAATATTTGCCTTCCTAACGAACAACAACAGTGGAAGCAAATAAACCTCAAACAAATGAAATAAAAGCAAACACATCGATCCCTTTCAGTCATTCTCTAATGTCGAAAATGAACCGGATATTTCGGACTTTTTGATGTGTTATCAATTGTGCCCACAATAGACTCACTTTATTTACATTAGGCAATTAAATGCTGAATTCAACAGCGGCATTATGCAGTATTTGGATTCACTCCATCGAAATTCACTCGTTCTGTCGAAAGTATAACGAAGTCACCCATTGGCACGTGTTAATCTGTTGAAATACAGGAAATTCAAACGTGACAGAGAGAGAGAGAGAGAGAGAGAGAGAGAGAGAGAGAGAGAGAGAGAGAGTGCTAATCTGTCTGCCTAACAGGACGAACAGTCCATTATTTTTACTAATATTGATTAATATCCACGAAATGAATTAACGTATGAATAAATACAACAATGAAGCAGAATCACGTAAACAAAGATGGTATTGCAGCGCCCACGTGGCAGGCCTGCGATCAAAATCCGCTTTCCCCCGCGATGAGTAACGCGGGAGTAAAAACCACGAGGTCGAGGGAAACAGACTCCCTCGCACGCCTCTTATGCAAATATCTCAATCACCGTTATTGTCACCGTTCATGTATTATTACCATTCTGCGTATATTATGTCTGTGAAGAAACACAGACGCTTGAATTTAATCCCTTCCTCGATCTGTCAAGAGGTCGGGACTACTTTGCGGCTCACACGAGCTGTTGACCTGTGTGAGTGTTTTGTAAATAAATCTTAGAGGTTGCTCTATGAGGAAGAGCCTGTACTGGCATAAAAGCCAGCTTAATCAAAAACAACAACATGTAAATAAAGTAGTCAGCTGTAGACCGCCGTATCTTACTCGTACCTCACTCACAGTATAATCCCTCTAAAACTATGAAGAATGTTAATGCCTACTAGTTTTTAGGTCCATACAATTACTGTCATTTACCGGTAGCTGTTACTAAAAAATTAACTGAAAATCCTTGCAAAAAGGACAGGGTATCAGGATAATCATTATTATCATAATCTCTCTCTCTCTCTCTCTCTTTCTCTCTCTCTCTCTCTCTCTCTCTCTCTCTCTCTCTCTCTCTCTCTCTCTCTCTCTCTCTTACGTGTTTAAATTTCCTGTATTTCAGTAGATTAACAAGTGCTAATGGTTGACTTCGTTGTACTTTTGACAGAACGAGTGAATTTTAATGGAGTGAATCCAAATACTGCATAATGTCGCTGTTGAATTCAACATTTAATTACCTACTGAAAACAAAGTGAGTCTATTGTGGGCACAATTGATAACACATCAAAAAGTCCGAAATATCCGGTTCATTTTCGACATTAGAGAATGACTGAAAGGGATCGATGTGTTTGCTTTTATTTCATTTGTTTGAGGTTTATTTGCTTCCACTATTGTTGTTCGTTAGGAAGGCAAATATTGGCAGTGATTCAATTGTGTGATGAATTGATGCTGCTGAAAAGCATTGCTTTAATGTGCATGATAATAGGAATATTTTATTTGGTCATGACTGATTCTTTTGCTTTGACATTTAATTGTTTGTTTTTAATAGTTTTACTTTTTCATACCCTTTATTCATATATATATATATATATATATATATATATATATATATATATATATATATATATATATATATATATATATATATATATATATATACATACATATCTGGTAAAACACACCACTCTACTTACAAACAAGTTACATTCGGACGGCCGCTTGTATGTTGAATTATTTGTAAGTTGGTTGCTGGACTCTTCAAGCCTATTTAAGTACAGTGTGATATAAAATCAATATAGTACTGAACGTTTTTTAACCCTAAAACACATTACACTGTACATAAAGTACTGTATGTACAGAAGAGGCGCGCAAAACAAAATTTCAACTTTTGGAAAAAGCAAAGGGAATCGCTCTGAACACATTTTTAATTTGTGACCCGCGTTTGTTTGTATCTCTGAATGTTCTTAAGTTGAATGTTCGTAAGTAGGTGGTATATATATATATATATATATATATATATATATATATATATATATATATATATATATATATATATATATATATGTGTATCTGTGTGTGTGTGTGTATGAATATATATTCTATCCCATCACCATAACGTTTTTATACTCACAAACATTAAGCTACAAACTTCGTTTAATTTCCAATTTGCTGTACCTGGGAAATAATACCTAAAGAGAATTATGATTGATAGGTACGTCACCTGGCGGATCCGATTCCCCGAAGCAGCGAGAATTGCACCTCCTTATGCAGTGACGAGAATACTCTTCCACTGGGCTGTCAAGATATACATATTAATATATATATATATATATATATATATATATATATATATATATATATATATATATATATATATATATATATATATATATACATATATATATATATATATATATATATATATATATATATATATATATATATATATATATATATATATATATGGTTTTGAAATCTAGTATGCACTGTAATTTACGAATGCAGCATATACAAACTTATCTGATTTAGAAAAATTTAAACACACATGTTCCTGTTTCGAATTTTTTTGAGCTGCTTCAGTTTGTGCAAGATTTCAGTTATATTAATTAGTTCATTGATTTCACTACGGTACTTCTCCCAATCATAGTAGAAAATTTGGTGTTTCCGTGCGGAAGAGCGTTGATTTGAAACAATCTCATAGACATTACACTTGTCAACCATGTCTGCTCTTCTGCCTCCTATGAGCGTCCACTGGAATATTTCGGTTTGATTTTCCCTTTTTAGTTTTCTGTAAAAGAAAGCTATTGTGCCGACTTCGTCTGCTTGTCCGTACTTTTTCTGTCGGCACTTTTTCTGTCCGCCCTCAGATCTTAAAAACTATGAGGCTAGAAGGCTGCAAATTGGTATATTGATCATCCACCCTCCAGTCATCAAACACACCAAATTCCAACCCTCTAGCCTCAGCAGTATTTTTTTTTTATTTAAGGTTAAAGGTAGCCATAATCGTGCTTCTGGCAACGATATAGCATAGGCCACCAACGGGCTTTGGTTAAAGTTTCATGGGCAGCGGCTCATACAGCTTTATACCGAGACCACCGAAAGATAGATCTATTTTCGGAGGCCGTGATTATACGCTGTAGCTGCCGTACAGAAAACTCGATTGCGCCGAAGAAACTTCGGAGCATTTTTTACTTGTGTATTATTAGCAGTGAATATTAGGCCTGAAGAATTATAGGATAAAACTTGTTTCAAGTGCTAAGTTGGGGCCACTGTTTCTTCATAATATCTTGATATACAAATGTCTTTCGTAAAGAAAAGTTGTCGTAAGAGAGAAACGTTTGTCATTTGTGATGTTGTAGCTGAAGAAATGATAACGATGAAAGGAACTTGGCAAAACGTGAATTTTCCAAACTTTATCAAATACAGTTTCTGTTTCTCATATCCTTGACGATAACATTAGTAAATGTTTAAGGTCCACAATAATAAATCAATGGTAGAATGTGAGACTTTATAAAAATGTGACTGTTGGAGGAGCTAACCACCACCGCCATCCATCCTTTACGTCGTCTTTTGAGAAGTTTACCTCGACACATTTTTTTTTTTATAATTACTTAGTTGGACTGAAAATGAACCCAGGATAGGGTTCGAAAGCTTTTTATACATTTTTATAAGGTCTCCCATTCCTCGTCACATTTTTTTATAATTACTTAGTTGGACTGAAGATGAACCCAGGAAAGGGTTCGAAAGCTTTTCATGCATTTTTATAAAGTCTCACATTCTACCATTGATATATTATTGTGGACCTTATACAAAATTATCCTGTTCTCAGCATGGAGAGTTCTAAACATTAGTAAATCTATTCAATTGACATTTTCAATGATGAAATGGGTGAGTCCTGCTTAAATGACAACAGAATAAATTCATTAGAATTCAAAAGAACCAAACAACAATTACGCTCGGATCAAAAGGGGATTATCTTTGAACAGAAATCTTTTATCCCAAAGGAAGAACGAAATGCTACAATCTACATACGTTTGAGTCAAGTTTTCTGAATAATGACGACTTCCATGATGAGTCATTTTTACCATTTCTGTGAATAAATTTGTTTTCCATTCGGTCATAAACTGATGCTCTCCCATTGTTAACTTTCGCTGAATAAAATAACTCATACAGAGTTCTTTTGCAGGTTAATCTTCATTTGATGAATATCCAGGCTAGCCTTCGAAATCTGCGGTGTAGAGAAGCGTGGTTAATAACACTCTTGCAACTGAATTGGAAGGATAAGCCCTTGTTATCTGTGGCTGTTGATCGAAGCTTCGGTGTTTTTCAGGATGATCAATTGTGCTGAATGCATGGGAATATATATATGTATGTATATATATATATATATATATATATATATATATATATATATATATATATAT
>NC_089794.1:13860102-13875102 GCF_040412425.1 Macrobrachium rosenbergii | reverse complement strand
GTGGTAGGTTAGTAACTAAAACTGATCTTTCAGTTCTATGCCTAATGTTTTCTTATTGCTATCAAAAGTATAGAATTGAATTGGATATAGAATTTATGCCAAAGGCCAAGCACTAGGACCTATGAGATCATTCAGCGCTGAAACGGAAATTGACAGCAAAAGGTTTGAAAGGTGTAACAGGAGGAAAACCTCGCAGTCGCACTATGAATGAATTGTTAGGAGAAGGTGGAAAGTAAGACGGAAGAAAGCGAATATGAAATGTGGCCCTGTGTTTGACATCATCTTCAGTCTGAATTCCATCATTAGTGTATAATATCCAGATAAACCCTTTGAAAAATGCATTGGCTAATATTAAAAATATTGAAAAAAGAGGGAAAATATATTTTTGGTGTTCTCGTGTTAATGGATTTGAATTCACGAAACTAGACTTCATCAAAAAGGTCATAATTCCTTTTTCATAAAATTTTACTTTATCGGGAAATATGATGCCATATGCTATGGACTTGTTGCCTTGAATATTAGCCAACATGTGGACTGATTTTCTTTAAACTTTTTAATTCAGTTATTATTATTATTATTATTATTATTATTATTATTATTATTATTATTATTATTAATGTTGTTGATGTTGTTGTTGTTCATATTTGTGTAGTTGTTCGTATAATAATTAGCTAATGAAAAATAAAACCAGCCTCGGTTCTTGTTGTTTTCTTGTATCCTGAATACATGTTTCTTTACATTTCCATACAGAATTTGATTCATAAATGTTACCTCATTCCTGAGAAAAAAAAGAAGAAAAACAAACAGTTTCTCCTTATACTAACGGGATATGTAACACCAACTAACCTAGACACTCCCACATCATTCACACCAAAGTAGCGAAATCTGGACTGTTCTGTTATATGGCTGTTTCGTCCCTACTTAAACCAGGCTAATGGGGTGCTAAATTATCTCTTTCCAAAACTTCCACTGTTTCCCTTTCTCGTTTAATAATGGTTCTTTTCACAGACAGATGGGTCAGTATATAGAATAACAGCAGATATGCTCCCTCTATGCTGGTCCATTGGTATGGTGGTTAGAGCCATGGCATGCCGGTCAGATGTCGCGGATTCGCGTCTCCCCCCGCCCTCCCCCCCGGGCGATGAAAAATCACTGGCTCTGTATCATGGTCAGTCACTGGCTCACTACTATAGTGTGGGGTCCGCGGTGGGAGGCTGAAACCAACATTCTTTGGAAGCTTGAATTTTAAGTCAATGCGCTCGTTCCATGTGAACAGATTTCATCTAATGAAACAATAATAACAGCCTAACAACCAACTCCATCCTCGTGGGGATTACTGCGTTTGTAAGACCACGGTCAAAATTCGTGTCTCCCTAAAAAATCCACTCATGTCCAATAATCCACATTCATGCAAGCATCAAATACATTTCTTTTTACGGCGACAAATACATTTTTTGTTGTTTTTATGGCGACAAATACATTTTTCATTTGCCCTCGCACGTACGCCATTCTGATTTCCCATTTCATCCACAACCGCGGCAGGAAACCTGACGCTGGGGACTGCGTTAGCAATGGCGTTTTAGTTTTTTGCATAAAAAAAATGAGCCACGCGCCAATAAATAGCTATACTTTCGCAATAAACTTGGATTTTCAGAATTCGTAAAATCTCTCGCCCCAGAAAAAGGCCTTCTATG
The DNA here is from genome assembly GCF_040412425.1 of Macrobrachium rosenbergii. Classification (NCBI taxonomy): domain Eukaryota; kingdom Metazoa; phylum Arthropoda; class Malacostraca; order Decapoda; family Palaemonidae; genus Macrobrachium; species Macrobrachium rosenbergii. The sequence continues at coordinate 13,873,408 of NC_089794.1, read as the reverse complement.
AAAGCCCACGCGGGTTTACCTTGTTTTATGTTAACCGAAATAATTCTGTTTTAATGATGTAGGTTTTTAATCAGTGTGTGAGCTCAGGATTTCGCCAAGAATAAAAAGCTTGTTAATATAATAAATTGCTTTAAAGTCAGTGGTTTCTTTAGAGAGAGAGAGAGAGAGAGAGAGAGAGAGAGAGAGAGAGAGATTACAGTATCTATTTCATAAATAACAACGAGAGTGAGATTGCTACATAGCTGAAAGGACACTGAAAGAGAGAGAGAGAGAGAGAGAGAGAGAGAGAGAGAGAGAGAGAGAGAGAGAGAGAGAGAGAGAGAAATCAGGTCATAAAACTTTCCAACCTACCATCTTGATAATTAATATCCGCCCAAAATACGACTCTGATTTTGACACTAACTTCTAATTTCAATTCCAGGAAAAGGATACGAAATTGTAGTGCATGATGAAATATATATTTATTAACTTATTTTTATTTACAGAAGAAGGAAACTCTTTGTGGGGCCGATGTAATGCCAACTAACTATCAAGGACGTTTGCATGATCGTATTTTAGTTTTAATCTACCTCCTGTTTTATTTCTGAATAACCAGGCAATTCACGTCATTTTATTGGTATAAAGTTTGTAAATAATAATCTAGCCTTATTTGCCAATAAAAACTAATTTAAATCTTATTAATATTGCAGTTTAAATTTAAGAAAATAACTCTAGAATAATAACAATAATTTCATTTAGCTTAGAGAATTTAGTTTTAGATATACAGAATAAGATTCTCCTTCTGTTAATATTAAAATAAATCTTTTGGTAATTAAACGCTTGAAATTTAATAGAATTTAGCTGCTATGTTTCATATTTTCTTTTACCTATATTGCATATTCCACTTTATCTCTCTCTCTCTCTCTCTGTGAGAATACTGTGATGAAAAATGTTATGCATTCCGGTTTGCAACTTTGACCTTTTATGTAGGAATGCCAGTTTAAAAAATCAGCCTCTCTCTCTCTCTCTCTCTCTCTCTCTCTCTTTACGAAAAGCAACCGCCGGAATTCTAACATTCATTTTGAATAATAACAAAAGTCGTCTTCACTCGCCATGAAATTACAAGCTTCCGAGTCTGATTAAAAGTGACATCAATAATCCGGAGATTTGTTTTGGTAACATAAAACAGCGACACATCACAGCCAATTCCACACAAGCTTCAACAGAAGCCGTTTTTAACGTGAAAAATGCCATGAATTACTGAATTTTTAGATTTATGACCAAAGAACAGCTGTTTGCTGTCAAGAGGCTTATGTTTTCATGGAGAAAATTTTGACTTCATTATATTACGAGCCTTCAGCGTAAGTTATTCATATATATTTTGAGGATATTAAAGTATAAGACAAGAATGGCTGACATGTAAACGCAAACTGAAATGTATTTTTCAGAAAAAATGTTAACGTAAATTCGCTCCTTGTGGAATTTTCTGACTTTCGTCAAAATGTGGATTTGAAAGCGCTTGATACGGACTTTCTAGACTTTCAACAAAATGTGGACTTGAGAGTGTTTCCTTTGGACTTTTCTATGGATTTGAGACAAAATGTAGATTTGAATGCCCTTCCTAAGGACTTTTCACACCTTCGAAAAAATGTGGATGCAATTGCACTCCATTTGGACTTCTGAGACTTTTGACAAAAATTGGACTTCATGCGGTCTGTTTTATTTTTTTTTTAGACTTTTGGGAGGTGTACTGCAAACATTTTCGTTGACTAGACAATGTATTGAATTGCAAAAGGAGGGTTATGTCTCCATTTGCCTGTGTAAGACCAATACCGGAGGAAGTCATACTTCTGCCATTTCTAAAGAGACAGATTTACATTACTCAGGAACGACAGAAGATGAAAGAGCAGTCCGAAGCCAGGTTTCAGATGGGAGGAAACATTCAAAGAATCGACCAATCAAAAGACGACTTGCTTTAGGAGAACAAATATGGGAGGAGATTGCCTGATTTGCGTTACAAATTCCGTTATGTAGAGAGGAAGTGTTTCCCTCATGGAACAGTAGCGAAGGTCCAGAATAATACCTGCAATATTAATTTCAAAGTTTACATATTCTAGTGAAGAACAGTGTCCAAGAAGTTACCTGCAGTGGTGACAGAGGTCTCATATTCACCTGCACATGAGAATATAGTGTTTCTCATATTTCAAAGGAGCAATGACCAAAATTATACCAGTAGAGACGATGTTGACTGTCCTTTTTTCACAGCAAAAATAACGAAGACTTAAACCAAAAGTGTGACCACAGTACTCCAATAAGCAAAACAGTGATTACAAAGTGAAGATCATTATATCATCTCCAACAGATGCCTTATGTCCTCGCAAGTGAAAACCACCTCTTTGGAACAAACCTCTGGAAAATTATATGAAATACCTAAACTATGGACAGATGAAATTTCAATGGGAGTCCAAAAATTAGCGACATGCATAGTTTTTGTGTCCAAAAACAAAGTACAAGGAGCATAAGATTAGTTGTTCTAGATTTAGCAGGCCTTATGCCAGCACGGATGGCAGCCTCTCGAAAGGGTTCCTAGTAATCCATGTCATAATGAACTATAAAAAAAACCTAATTTTAAAATAAGTTTACGGAAAAGCAAATTTCGATTCGCGGGTGGCGAAGGAGGGCTCTGGGGGAGAGAGAGAGAGAGAGAGAGAGAGAGAGAGAGAGAGAGAGAGAGATATGAATTAACTTCCGCCAAAGTGTGGACGACCAGCAGTGAGGGAAAGAAAAAATTCATGTCACCCACACGGAGAGAGAGAGAGAGAGAGAGAGAGAGAGAGAGAGAGAGAGAGAGAGAGAGAGAGAGAGATGAATTAGCCTTCTGTCAAAGTGTAGAAGACCAGCAGTCAGGGGAAGAGAAACAGAAAGAAGAAACTCATCTCACCCACACGGGAGAGAGAGAGAGAGAGAGAGAGAGAGAGAGAGAGAGAGAGAGAGAGAGAGAGAGAGACATTAAAAGTCATTGAAATGAAAGTAAAATGAAATTGAATACAAAAAGATGAGCCAAACTCCATTACGTGATTCGCATTGAGTGTTTAATGCTTCATTGTAAATAAGATATTCCCTTTGAATTTCTTCATTTCTGGCGGATATGAAGTTTCTATTCAATATCGCTGCGAAATTACCTTTAAAGATTATATGAAATGGATTGGCTGGCCTTATACCTGTGTGTCCTATGATAACGGGTCATCATTTTATATATTATCTTTGGCAAGAATTATCTTGTTACAATATTAATATTACTACCGATATATTTTTAAAACTTGTGTTATATCTTATATATTCAAACTGTTACAAGTATTTTTATTATCCGTAAAAATGAGAAGCAGACCAAATTAATATAATATGTCGTCACGCTTCTCTTTTTATAATCATTTACTATGACAGAAAGGAAGAGATTAAACAGTTTTGCATTACACTAAAAATCGTCACAGGGTACGAAACGCCATTCATAGAGAGAGAGAGAGAGAGAGAGAGAGAGAGAGAGAGAGAGAGAGAGAGAGAGAGAGAGAACACCTTTTTCGAAAAATGGCTACATACTGTTTCCAGGGAAACAGAATAAACCCACGCACGCTCCAAATGGCTGTTTAATCTCGATACTATCAAGAAATGAATTTTCCAATAAAAAGCTCCTAAAAAGACAGTTACTCTCAGAACGATTTCCTTTTCAAGGAATATTCATTAAACAACAGCAACTACGGCAATAATAATAATAATAATAATAATAATAATAATAATAATAATATATCAATGGTAGAATGTTGATATATTATTGTGGACCTTATACAAAGTTACGCCTGTTCTTGGCATTCACTGTTCTACACAATAATAATAATAATAATAATAATAATAATAATAATAATATATGAAGGGAGTAGACCCTCTTTTAAACAGGTCTTATTTAAAAGGATGGCTGTATTATGCGAATTTATCTTATATAGTGTCTTTTCTGTCTCCCTTATGATTCGCTTTTCAGGCTCAGCGATGTTAGTCAGCAACTGGCCGATATTCTTGTCGGAAAAGGATAGTGTGCGGAATATGGGAAGTCTTTTATTAAAACAGCCAATCAGAAATCGTTCGTCTGGATTCAGGTTCTATTTTAGGTACCGTCGACATGTTTCGACCAGCTCGTTGGTCATCCTCTGGACGTAGTTGCAGAAGGTCTGAAGAAACGAGGTTGTTGTTTTAGATTTAGCTGGCCTTGTGCCAGCACGGGCTCTTGCTTCTAGAGCAGCCCGTAAAAAGAAACGAGGTTGTTGTTGTTTTAGATTTAGCTGGCCTTGTGCCAGCACGGGCTCTTGCTTCTAGAGCAGCCCGTAAGAAACGAGGTGCTCGGGTTGGTATTTATAAGGGGGTCTTGATCGGTGCTGAATTATGATTGGCTGCCCGGGGCATGCACCGAGCGATCCCCATAGCGAACGTGCGAATCAAAATTCGGCAACGGAGGATCGAAATTCTTCCATTCATCCCCAGCACTACAACGCCGCTCGCACATCGACCTGGGAAAATAGGCTCCGCCCCAGGGTACATGCCCCGGGCAGCCAATCATAATTCAGCACCGATCAAGACCCCCCTATAAATACCAACCCGAGCACCTCGTTTCTTCAGACCTTCTGCAACTACGTCCAGAGGATGACTAACGAGCTGGTCGAAACATCTCGACGGTACCTAAAATAGAACCTGAATCCAGACGACGAACGATTTCTGATTGGATATTTTAATAAAAGACTTCCCATATTCTGCACACTATCCTTTTCCAACATGAATATCGGCCAGTTGTTGACTAACATCGCTGAGCCTGAAAAGCGAATCATAAGAAAGATAGAAAAGACACTATATAAGATAAATTCGCATAATACAGCCATCCTTTTTAATAATAATAATAAGAAGAAGAAGATAGAAGATCTTGCCCATATGCAGGAACTGCAATACGAAAGACGAGACCATAAACCACATATCAAGCGAATGTCCGACACTTGCTCATAACCAGTACAAAAGAGGCATGATTCAGTAGCAAAAGCCGTCCACTGGAGCCTGTGCAAGAAACACCAGCTAGCTTGCAGTAATAAGTGGTACGAACACCAACCCGAGGGAGTGATAGAAAACGATCAGGCAAAGATCCTCTGGGACTATGGTATTAGAACAGATAGGGTGAGACGTGCCAATAGACCAGACGTGACGTTGATTGACAAAATCAAGAAGAAAGTATCGCTCATTGATGTGGCAATACCATGGGACACCAGAGTTGATGAGAAAGAAAGAGAAATGATTGATAAGTATAAAGACCTGAAAATAGAAGCCAGTGGAAATTGTACCCATAATCATAGGAACACTAGGTACGATCCCAAGATCCCTGAGAAGTAATCTGGAAAAACTGGATGCCGTAGTAGCTACAGGGCTCACGCACAAAAGTGTGCTACTAGAAACAGCGCACATATTGAGAAAAGTGATGGACTCCTAAGGAGGCAGGATGCAACCCGGAACCCCACACTATAAAAACCACCCAGTCGAGGAGGATGACTGTGATAGACCAACCAAAATAACAAATAATAATAATAATACTGATATAGATATAAAGCAAGCGTAAACAATATTTATAACAATATCATCGTTGATCAGTGACTGGAAGTTTTTATAGCCCCCTCTCTCTCTCTCTCTCTCTCTCTCTCTCTCTCTCTCTCTCTCTCTCTCTCTCTCTCTCTCTCTCTCTCATGCTTTCCTATTTCAAAAAGTATTACCCAATATATCAACTTCAATTAAATCCAACCAGCTCACATCACATTGCTGAAATGAAGAATATCTCTAACGAGGGAGAAATTTTTGTAAATTGAATAATAAAATTTTTTATAAATTTTGAGCATTTGGAAGACTGAATCTAAAAATCTCAGTTACTATTGACGTCGAAGAGAGAGAGAGAGAGATTTAAGTTACAGTATCTTTTTTGAAAAGCCACCAACAACAATTATTTTAAGAATCAGCTTATTTTTTTTTTTTTTTTTTTGCTGAAATATTAATTTGTTTCCTGATCTCTGGACCTGAGCACAAACAAAAATCAACTAATAACTACTGGAGCGTGTAAGAGGCTTAACTGAAAACAAGATAGCAATCAGTGAATTCATATTTCTAGCAGATTACAGCTTCTGAAATAAAACTTTTAAAAGCCAAAAACCGGTAAAGATTTGATTCATGTCAACTATCTTAGTGACATGTACATAAGCAACAAATACATTTTGTTGAGAACAAATGCATTTTTTGACGTGTGCTTGCGCGGACACCATTTCAGCCTCAACAATGAAAAAGTTACGTATTTGACAACAATTAATGACCTTCTCAATAAACAAAGAACGCCGTAACCCGTCACAGAATATTTATAATTTCGGTACTTTCAAGAAATATATTATTTTATTAATAATCCTTAATGGACAACTGCTCTAAAAATGGATCACTTTTTCAAGGATTATTTATTAAACAAAAACTACTACAGAAATAATAATAATAATAATTATAAAAATAATACTACTGATTTTGACAATAGATAAAAGCGAGCGTAAACAATATTTGTGACAGTTTCATCACTGACCAGTGACTGGAAATTTTATCTCTCTCTCTCTCTCTCTCTCTCTCTCTCTCTCTCTCTCTCTCTCTCTCTCTCTCTCTCTCTCTCTCACTTTCCTGTTTTAAAAATATTGGGAAAAACACCAAACATATTAGCTTTCATTAAATTCAACCTGCTTACAACACATTTCTGAAATGGATATTCCTGACAAAGTAGAAATTTCTGAAAAGGATTAATACAAATTTTGATAAATGTTGAACACTTGGAAAACCGAATCTAAAAATCTCAGTTACCATGACGTCGAAGAGAGAGAGAGAGAGAGAGAGACTGACTTTTTACATGATTATTATAATTTGTTTTTGTAGATTTTATAGTAAGTTTTTGTGGGTGATTTTGCTTCTATGGAGATGCTACCATTACTATTACTAGTTTCACTACTACCACCGTCTCTACAAAAGTGTTCGGGGACATTCAAGAGTATTCTTCAGGAGTATTCGAAAGGAATTTTGTTTTACACGCAAAGATCTTCCAATAATACATTACCTTTCTTAGTAGTTTTTACTGCAATTTCCTCTCTGGAGAGAGTTCCGTAACTCTTAAGGCCAATTGTGCTTTGGCGACACGATGCGCTTTTCTTGCCCAGGTTTGAAGAATCACTGAGTGCGATCAATACTTGGATAGGTAACCGCCAATGAATGGGACGTAGATCCCCGTTAAGAAAAATAGCTGAAGATTCTTTCACAAAATGTATGTGACGACCTATGCCCTGCGCATGCGCATATGCGTTTAAACACGCAAGCAATCAAACATTACCCAAAACAACCAGACAAATTATCGGGCATAATATAAAGTTTATAGTACAGCTGTCAAAAGTCCCAAACAAAATCCATAAAAAGTTCATTCACTTTTACTATTCATCAGCTGTTTATAGGAAAAATAACAGTATTTCGTTGATGCCAGATGTTTTTGCGATATGTTTTTGCAGATAAATCATCCTGGCCTTCAATTGTTCGACGCTCAGTTGTAATGAAATTTCAATTTTCACAATTAACAACAATGGCCAGTAGGCCTATAAATAACTTGACTTTTGCCCTATGCCTAGATTCCATAATCCATAAAATTCCTCATTTCAATAGAGGGCGTTTTATGGAAGCCAGATTGGGAAGAACAATAATGTATTGATGTTTAGGTTCGCATGAATGATTTCCTGCATTAATGATGTCGATTTTTATCAGAACTATATGCCCAAACTTTCACTGAGAATCAAAAGATTTCGTTATTCATATTGTTTGTTGCAAATTTAATGGTTTCTTTTGACAGAGAGAGAGAGAGAGAGTTTTACCAGACCAGAGATTAAGAGAGAGCTGAGCACAACAGTTTTAACAGAAGAGAGTTTAGACCGGAGAGAGAGAGAGAGAGAGAGAGAGAGAGAGAGAGACAGACAGACAGACAGACAGACAGACAGAGAGCAAACAGTTTTAACAGCAGAAGGTTAGACTGGAGAGAGAGAGGGATGGGGGGAGAAAATCTAAACAATAATTGCATGCTTTTCTTCTTTCTAACTTTCAATATATTACCATGTCCAAGCCTAAAGAACAAACATCCCTAAAAATGTGACAATTAGACATTAAACTTAATTCTGAATTCCGGATCAGAATCAGAATTAAACAAGCAAGAAATGCGATGGTCTCGGTATTATGCTGTATGAGCCGCGGCCCATGAAACTTTAAACACTGCAATTTGGTATGTTTGATGAATGGGGGGTGGATGATCAACATACCAATTTGCAGCCCTCTAGCCTCAGTACATTTTAAGATCTGAGGGCGGACAGAATAAAGTGCGGATAGAAAAAGTGCGGACGGACAGACAAAGCCGGCACAATAGTTTTCTTTTACACACAACTAAAAAACAAAATCAATAAAAGTTTTTTTTCATTTTTGCGTTTCAGGTTAACGGCAATGATTTTATTATCTTTTGTTTTACATTCAAAATTGGTACAATTCCCTTTTTCATGAAATTCCTCTTCATCGGAAAAATATCTTCATCTCGCAATATGTGTTTTGAACTGACTGCCTTGAGTGGAAGTTAAAATGTGGAGTGTTTTCTCCCAGTCGTTATTGTAAATTAGAAAACACAACTACAAGAGAGAGAGAGAGAGAGAGAGAGAGAGAGAGAGAGAGAGAGAGAGAGAGAGAGAGAGAGAGACTGCATCATAGTTTTCGTGGATTAAGCGAGAGAGAGAGGATAATGAGAGTTGGAGAGATAATGCAAAATAGTTTTAAGAGAGAGAGAGAGAGAGAGAGAGAGAGAGAGAGAGAGAGATTTACATTTATTTAATTAATGACAACGAGAGTGAGACTGCTACATAGCTGAAAGGGAAACAAAAGAGAGAGAGAGAGAGAGAGAGAGAGAGAGAGAGAGAGAGAGAGAGAGAGACAGAGAGAGAAATCAAGTCATAAAACTTTTCATCCTACCATCTTGATAATTAATTACCGCCCAAAATACGACTCTGGTTTTGACACTAACTTCTAATTTCAGTTCCAAGAAAAGGGTACGAAATTGCAGTGCATCATGAATGAAAATATATATTTATTAGTTTATTTTTTTTTATACAAGAATTGTATTCATTGTGGGTCAAAAGTAATGCTAACTAATTATCAAGGACGTTAGCATGATCGTATTTTAACGTACCTCCTGTTTTATACCTATATTGCATATTCCACTCTCTCTCTCTCTCTCTCTCTCTCTCTCTCTCTCTCTCTCTCTCTCTCTCTGAGAACCCTGTAATGAAAAATGTTATATATTCCGATTTGCAACTTTGACCTTTTATGTATGAATGTCAGTTTAAAAATCAGTCTCTCTCTCTCTCTCTCTCTCTCTCTCTCTCTCTCTCTCTCTCTTTGCGTCAAGCAACCGCCGGAATTCTAACAATCATTTTGAATAGTAACAAAAGTCCTTCACTCGCCAAGAAATTACAAGCTTCCAAGTCTGATTAAAAGTGACATCAATAATCCGGAGATTTGTTTTGGTAACATAAAACAGCGACACATCACAGCCAATTCCACACAAGCTTCAACAGCTGCTGATTGTCAAGAGGCTTATGTTTTTCATGGAGAAAATTTTAACTTCATTACATTCTGAGCCTTCAGCGTAAGTTATTCATGTATATTTTGAGGATATTAAAGCATAAGACAAGAATGGCTGCCATGTAAACGCAAACTGAAATGTATATTTCAGAAAAAAATGTTAACGTAAATTCGCTCCTTGTGGAATTTTCAGACTTTCGTCAAAATGTGGATTTGAAAGCGCTTGATACGGACTTTCTAGACTTTCAACAAAATATGGACTTGAGTGCACTTCCTTTGGACTTTCCTATGGATTTGCGACAAAATGTAGACTTGAATGTCCTTCCTAAGGACTTTTCAGACCTTCGAAAAAATGTGGATGTAATTGCACCTCATTTGGACTTTTGAGACTTTTTACAAAAATTGGACTTCAGTGCGCCTCATGCGGTCTTTTTTTTTTTTTTTAGACTTTTCCCAGCTGTATTGCAAGCGTTTTCGTTGACTAAACAATGTATTCAATTGCAAAAGGAAAGTTATTTCTCCATTTGCCTGTGTAAGACCAATACCGGAAGAAGCTATACTTCTGGCCTTTCTAAAGAGATAGATTTACATGATTCAGGAACGACAGAAGAAGGAAGAGCAGTCCGAAGCCAGGCTTCAGATGGGATGAAATATTCAAAGAATTGACCAATGCAAAGATGACTCCCTTTGGGAGAACAAGTATGAGAGGAGATTGCCTGGCTTGTGTTACATATTCCGTGTAGGCCTGTATGGAGAAAAAGTATTTCCCTCATACAACAGAAGCGAGGTCCAGAATAGTACCTGCAGTATTAATTTGAAAGTTTACATATTCTAGTGATATGAAAAAACATTTCACTAAAAAAAGAAGAACAATGTCCAAGAAGTTACCTGTAGAGGTGACAGAGAAGGTCTCATATTCACCTGCACGTGAGAAAATGGTTTCTTATATTTCAAAGGAGCAATGACCAAAATTATGCCAGTAGAGACGACGTAGACTCTCCTTTTTCACAGCAAAAATAACGAAGACTCAAACCAAAAGTGTGACCACAGTACTCCAATAAGCAAAACAGTGATTACAAAGTGAAGATCATTATATCATCTCTAACAGATGCCTATGTCCTCACAAGTGAAAACCACCTCATTGGTACAAATCTCTGGAAAATTATATGAAATACCTAAAATATGGGCAGATGAAATTTCACTGGGAGCCCCAAAATTAGCAACATGCATAGTTTTTGTATCCAAAAACAAAGTACCAGGGGCATAAGATTAGTTGTTCTACAGTAGATTTAGCAGGCCTTATGCCAGCACGGGTGGCAGCCTCTTGAAAGGGTTCCTAGTGATGCATATCATAATGAACTATAAAAAAACCTAATTTTTAAAATAAGTTTACGGGAAAGCAAATTTGGATTTCTGTGTGGCGAAGGAGGGCTCTCGGGGGGGGAGAGAGAGGGGAGAGAGAGAGAGAGAGGGAGAGAGAGATGAATTAACCTTTCGTCAAAGTGTAGAAGACCAGCAGTGAGGGAAAGAGAAAAAGAAAGAAAAAAATTCATGTCACCCACACGGAGAGAGAGAGAGAGAGAGAGAGAGAGAGAGAGAGAGAGAGAGAGAGAGAGAGAGAGAGAGAGACATTAAAAGTCATTGAAATGAAAGTAAAATGAAATTGAATACAAACACATGAGGCAAACTCCATTACGTGATTCGCATTGAGTGTTTAATGCTTCATTGTAAATAAGATATTCCCTTTGAATTTCTTCATTTCTCACGGATATGAAGTTTCTATTCAATATCGCTGAAATTACCTTTAAAGATTATATGAAATGGATTGGCTGGCCTTATACCTGTGTGTCCTATGATAACGGTCATCATTTTATATATTATCTTTGCAAGAATTATCTTGTTACAATATTAATATTACTACCGATATATTTTTAAAACTTGTGTTATATCTTATATATTCAAACTGTTACAAGTATTTTTATTATCCGTAAAAATGAGAAGCAGACGAAATTAATATAATATGTCAGGCTTCTCTTTTTATAATCATTTACTATGACAGAAAGGAAGAGATTAAACAGTTTTGCATTACACTAAAAATTGTCACAGGGTACGAAATCCCATTCATAGAGAGAGAGAGAGAGAGAGAGAGAGAGAGAGAGAGAGAGAGAGAGAGAGAGAGAGAGAACACCTTTTTCGAAAAATGGCTACATACTGTTTCCAGAGAAACAGAATAAACCCACGCACGCTCCAAATGGCTGTTTAATCTCGATACTATCAAGAAATGAATTTTCCAAGAAAAGTTCCTAAGAAAACAATTACTCTCAGAACGATTTCCTTTATCAAGGAATATTCATAAAAAAACAGCAACTACGGCAATAATAATAATAATAATAATAATAATAATAATAATAATAATAATAATGTATTAGGTACACAATAATATATCAATGGTAGAATGTTGATATATTATTTTGGACCTTATACAAAGTTACGCCTGTTCTTGGCATTGACTGTTCTACACAATAATAATAATAATAATAATAATAATAATAATAATAATAATAATAATAATAATAATAATAATAATAATAATAAGAAGAAGAAGAAGAAGAAGAAGAAGAAGAAGAAGAAGAAGAAGGAGAAGAAAAAGAAGAAGACCTTACACAAATGCAGGAAGTGCAATATGAAAGACGAGACCATAAACCACAGAGCAAGAGAATGTCCGGCGCTTGCACAGAACCAGTACAAAAGAGGCATGGTTCAGTAGCAAAAGCCCTCCACCGGAGCCTGTGCAAGGAACACCAGCGAGCTTGCAGTAATAAGTGGTATAAACACCAACCTGAGGGAGTGATAGAAAACGATCAGGCAAAGATCCTCTGGGACTGTGGAATCAGAACAGATAGGGTGACACGTGCCAACAGACCAGACGTGACGTTGATTGACAAAATCAAGAGGAAAGTATCACTCATTGATGTGGCAATACCATGGGGCACCAGAGTAGATGAGAAAAAAAGAGAAAAAATTGATAAGAATAATGACCTGAAAATCGAAATAAGAAGGATATGGAATATGCCAGTGGATATTGTACCCATAATCACAGGAACACTAGGCACGATCCCAAGAACCCTGAAAAGGAATCTGGAATAACTGGATGCCGAAGTAGCTCCAGGACTCACGCAGAAAAGTGTGCTACTAGAAACAGCACACATAGTGAGAAAAGTGATGGACTCCTAAGGAAGCAGGATGCAACCCGGAACCCCACACTATAAAAACCACCCAGTCGAAGAGGATGACAGTGATAAACCAATAAAAAAAAATTAATAACAATAATAATGACATAGATATAAAGCAAGCGTAAACAATATTTGTAACAATATCATCGTTGATCAGTGACTGGAAGATTTTATAGCCTCTCTCTCTCTCTCTCTCTCTCTCTCTCTCTCTCTCTCTCTCTCTCTCTCTCTCTCTCTCATTTCAAAAAGTATTGAAAAAATACACCCAATATATCAACTTCCATTAAATCCAACCAGCTCACATCACATTGCTGAAATGAAGAATATCTCTAACGAGGCAGAAATTTTTGTAAATAAAATAATAAAATTTTTGATAAATGTTGAATCTAAAAATC
>NC_089794.1:13850102-13855102 GCF_040412425.1 Macrobrachium rosenbergii | reverse complement strand
TCTGGAAAATTATATGAAATACCTAAACTAGGGGCAGATGAAATTTCAATGGGAGTTCAAAAATTAGCGACCTGCATATTTTTTGTATCCAAAAACAAAGTACCAAGAGCATAAGATTAGTTGTTCTAGATTTAGCAGGCCTTATGCCAGCACGGGTGGCAGCCTCTCGAAACGGTTCCTAGTGATGCATATCATAATGAACTATAAAACAACCTAATTTTAAAGTAAGTTTACGGGAAAGCAAATTTGGATTCGCGTGTGGCGAAGGAGGGCTCTCGGGGGGGGAGAGAGAGAGAGAGAGAGAGAGAGAGAGAGAGAGAGAGAGAGAGAGAGAGAGATGAATTAACCTTCTGTCAAAGTGTGGAAGACCAGCAGTGAGGGGAAGAGAAACAGAAAGAAGAAACTCATCTCACCCACACAGGTAGAGAGAGAGAGAGAGAGAGAGAGAGAGAGAGAGAGAGAGAGAGAGAGAGAATTAACCTTCTGTCAAAGTGTGGAAGACCAGCAGTGAGGGGAAGAGAAACAGAAAGAAGAAACTCATCTCACCCACACGGGTAGAGAGAGAGAGAGAGAGAGAGAGAGAGAGAGAGAGAGAGAGAGAGAGATGAATTAACCTTCTGTCAAAGTGTGGAAGACCAGCAGTGAGGGGAAGAGAAACAGAAAGAAGAAACTCATCTCACCCACACGGGTAGAGAGAGAGAGAGAGAGAGAGAGAGAGAGAGAGAGAGAGAGAGAGAGAGAGAGAGAGAGATGAATTAACCTTCTGTCAAAGTGTGGAAGACCAGCAGTGAGGGAGAGAAAACAGAAAGAAGAAACTCATCTCACCCACACAGGTAGACCTTACCTTACCTTACCTTACAATTCGTTCAGGTTGCCCCAGGTCCCTCAGTGTGAGGCACCTTTGATGTCTACCAGAGAGTTGCTAACGCATCTTCCGGTATATTTTGCATCTTCCAGTCTTGGATGGTCTGGGATGCATCTTAGATATTTGTCGAGCTTATTCTTAAACACATCTACGCTCACTCCTGTTATGTTCCTCAGATGAGCTGGTAGCGCATTGAATAGACTGCTGCATTATCGATGCTGGTGCGTGGTGGATTAATGTCCCTGTGTGCTTTCCTTAATTTTCCTGGTATAGTTTTTGGCACTATTAATCTACCTCTGCTTGCTCTTTTTGATAATTTTAGTTCCATGATGTTTTCAGTAATTCCTTCTATCTGTTTCCATGCTTGAATTACCATGTAGTTGTTCTCTTCTCCTTTCAAGACTATATAAATTTAAGAATTGTAGTCTTTCCCAGTAGTCAAGGTCCTTAACTTCTTCTATTCTAGCTGTAAATGACCTTTGTACACTCTCTATTTGTGCAATATCCTTTTGGTAGTGTGGGTACCATATTATATTGCAATATTCAAGTGGACTACGTACGTACACGTTTTATAAAGCATAATCATGTGTTCAGCTTTTCTAGTTTTGAAGTGCCGGAACAACATTCCCATTTTTGCTTTGCATTTTGCCAATAGAATTGCTATTTGATCATTGCATAACATATTCCTATTCAACATCACACCAAGGTCTTTAACTGCTTCCTTGTTTGTGATTGTCTCATTATTAGGTCCTTTATATGCATATAGCATTCCTACTTTATCACCATAGTTCATTGATTCAAATTTATCAGAGTTAAATACCATCCTATTTATCTCTGCCCATTTATATATTTTGTTTAGGTCTCTTTGTAGCGAGTTCCTATCTTCATCACAAGCAATTTCTCTACTTATTCTTGTGTCATCTGAAACTTCTTACTACCGAGTCCTTAACATTACTGTCTATGTCTGCAATCATAATCACAAACAGCAATGCAGCTAACACCGTACCCTGTGGTACACCGGATATTACCGTAGCTTCATCCGATTTCTCATCGTTTGCAATCACTATCTGTTTTCTATTTTGCAAAAATTCTTTTATCCATCTTCCTACTTTGTCAACAATGTTATGTTTTCTAATTTTTTTCGCTAATATATTATGATCTACCTTGTCAAAAGCTTTTGCAAAGTCTAGGTAAACCACATCTGTATCTTTTCATTTATCATATTTTTATATATGCTTTCATGGTGGACTAACAGTTGGGTTTGTGTACTTTTCCGGGTACAAAACCATGTTGTCCTATATTGAACAATCTATTTTTCATTAAATGTTTCATTATATTTTTTCATTACCCTTTCATATACTTTCATAATATGAGATGTCAGACTCACAGGCCTATAATTACTTGCCTCTAGTCTTGAACCACTTTTGAAAGTAGGAGTAATATATGCTAATTTATGCTCATCATAAATCTTGCCTGTATCTATACTTTGCCTTAATAATATTGCTAGCTTTGCGATTGAATGAACCACTTTCTTTAACAATATGGCAGGTACTCCATCTGGTCCTGCTGCTGATCCATTTTAATTTCATTAATAGCCTGCACAATATCGGCTTCTGTAATATCTATATCTGATAAGTATTCAGTATTTTCATCTCTTATTTCTGTATCATTATCTTCATTGTCAATTCTAGGTGTAAATTCACTCTTATATCTTTCTGCTAATATGTTACATATTTCCTTTTTCATTCGTTAATCGCCCTTCAATTCTTAGAGGGCCTATTTCTACTCTTATTTTATTCATCTTTTTGCATATGAAAAAAAATTTTAGGGTTTTTACTTGATATTTTGTAGTGTCATTTCTTCTAGGTTCCATTTTCATTTTCTTTTGATTGTATAATCTTTTGTTCTGCATTTTCTATCTTACTTTTTAGTTCCATCACTTTCCATGCATTCTTTTCTTTTGCAGAGCTTTTTTCCACTTTCTAATTTTCTGGAACAAGATCCTTCTGTCTCTTGGAATTCGTGACTGATGCTTACTTTTTTCTTCGGTATATATTTTTCCACTATTTCCTCTAATATTTTATATAATATATCAGTATTTACCTGTATATCATCACTTACAAATATGTTTTCCCATTCTTTGTTTAATTCTTCATTTATTTTTGACCAATTTATATTCTTACTATAGAAATTGTATTTTCCATATCCTTCCCATTTTTCGTCTCTTGCTTTTCTTTGTTTTCGTATGTTCTGGAACGGACTGTTAATTCTATGACATTATGGTCCGAAATACCCGTGTTATATACTATTATTTCTTTAACATAGTTCACCTCATTTCCACAAATACTAGGTCTAAAATATTATCCTTTCTTGTTGGTAGGTGATTTATTTGCTGAATGTTATGTTCTAGTAGCATATCTAATAGCTTTTCAAATTGCCTCTTATCTTCTGCACTACTATTGCTCTCTTTTTATATGTATAAATACAACCACAGTCTCCTATTCGTTCTTTCCATTCTACAAAGGAAAGTTCCAAAGTCTCAGTTAGGAGAGAGAGAGAGAGAGAGAGAGAGAGAGAGAGAGAGAGAGAGAGAGAGAGAGAGATGAATTAACCTTCTGTCAAAGTGTGGAAGACCAGCAGTCAGGGGAAGAGAAACAGAGAAAGAAGAAACTCATCTCACCCACACGGTAGAGAGAGAGAGAGAGAGAGAGAGAGAGAGAGAGAGAGAGAGAGAGAGAGAGAGAGAGAGAGAGAGAGAGAGAGATGAATTAACCTTCTGTCAAAGTGTGGAAGACCAGCAGTCAGGGAAGAGAAACAGAAGAAGAAACTCATCTCACCACGGGTGCAGAGAGAGAGAGAGAGAGAGAGAGAGAGAGAGAGAGAGAGAGAGAGAGAGAGAGAGATTAACCTTCTGTCAAAGTGTGGAGAAGACCAGCAGTCAGGGAAGAGAAACAGAAAGAAGAAACTCATCTCACCCACACGGAGTGAGAGGGTAGAGAGAGAGAGAGAGAGAGAGAGAGAGAGAGAGATGCATTAACCTTCTGTCAAAGTGTGGAAGACCAGCAGTCAGGGGAAGAGAAACAGAAAGAAGAAACTCATCTCACCCACAGATGAGAGAGAGAGAGAGAGAGAGAGAGAGAGAGAGAGAGATGAATTAACTGTGTAGGTGGAAGAGAGAGAGAGAGAGAGAGAGAGAGAGAGAGAGAGAGAGAGAGAGAGAGAGAGAGAGAGATTAGAATTAACCTTCTGTCAAAGTGTGGAAGACCAGCAGTGAGGGAAGAGAAACAGAAAGAAGAAACTCATCTCACCCACTGAGTAGAGAGAGAGAGAGAGAGAGAGAGAGAGAGAGAGAGAGAGAGAGAGAGAGAGAGAGAGAGAGAATTAACCTTCTTCTGTCAAAGTGTGGAAGACCAGCAGTGAGGGGAAGAGAAACAGAAAGAAGAAACTCATCTCACCCACAGAGGTAGAGAGAGAGAGAGAGAGAGAGAGAGAGAGAGAGAGAGAGATGAATTAACCTTCTGTCAAAGTGTGGAAGACCAGCAGTCAGGGGAAGAGAAACAGAAAGAAGAAACTCATCTCACCCACACAGGAAGAGAGAGAGAGAGAGAGAGAGAGAGAGAGAGAGAGAGAGAGAGAGAGAGAGAGAGAGATGAATTAACCTTCTGTCAAAGTGTGGAAGACCAGCAGTGAGGGGAAGAGAAACAGAAAGAAGAAACTCATCTCACCCACACGGTAGAGAGAGAGAGAGAGAGAGAGAGAGAGAGAGAGAGAGAGAGAGAGAGAGAGAGAGAGAGAGAGAGAGTGTGAGATTAACCTTCTGTCAAAGTGTGGAAGACCAGCAGTCAGGGAAGAGAAACAGAAAGAAGAAACTCATCTCACCCACACGAGATTAACCTTCTGTCAAAAGTGTGGAAGACCAGCAGAGGGGAAGAGAAACAGAGAGAAACTCATCCTCACCCACACGGGTAGAGAGAGAGAGAGAGAGAGAGAGAGAGAGAGATTAATTAACCTTCTGTCAAAGTGTGGAAGACCAGCAGTGAGGGGAAGAGAAAACAGAAAGAAGAAACTCATCTTACCCACACAGTGTGGAAGACCAGGTAGGAAGAGAGAGAGAGAGAGAGAGAGAGAGAGAGAG
>NC_089794.1:13812602-13845102 GCF_040412425.1 Macrobrachium rosenbergii | reverse complement strand
GAGAGAGAGAGAGAGAGAGAGAGATGAATTAACCTTCTGTCAAAGTGTGGAAGACCAGCAGTCAGGGGAAGAGAAACAGAAAGAAGAAAACTCATCTCACCCACACGGTAGAGAGAGAGAGAGAGAGAGAGGGAGAGAGAGAGAGAGAGAGAGAGAGAGAGAGAGAGAGAGATGAATTAACCTTCTGTCAAAGTGTGGAAGACCAGCAGTGAGGGGAAGAGAAACAGAAAGAAGAAACTCATCTCACCCACACGGGTAGAGAGAGAGAGAGAGAGAGAGAGAGAGAGAGAGAGAGAGAGAGAGAGAGAGAGAGATGAATTAACCTTCTGTCAAAGTGTGGAAGACCAGCAGTGAGGGAAAGAAAAAATTCATGTCACCCACACGGAGAGAGAGAGAGAGAGAGAGAGAGAGAGACATTAAAAGTCATTGAAATGAAAGTAAAATGAAATTGAATACAAACACATGAGGCAAACTCCATTACGTGATTCGCACTGAGTGCTTAATGCTTCATTGTAAATAAGATATTCCCTTTGAATTTCTTCATTTCTGGCGGATATGAAGTTTCTATTCAATATCGCTGAGAAACTACCTTTAAAGATTATGTGAAATGGATTGGCTGGCCTTATACCTGTGTGTCCTATGATAACGCGTCATCATTTTATATATTATCTTTGGCAAGAATTATCTTGTTACAATATTAATATTACTACAGATATATTTTTTAAAACTTGTGTTATATCTTATATATTCAAACTGTTACAAGTATTTTAATTATCCATAAAAATGAGAAGCAGACCAAATTAATATAATATGTCGTCAGCTTCTCTTTTTATAATCATTTACTATGACAGAAAGGAAGAGATTAAACAGTTTTACATTCCACTAAAAATCGTCACAGGGTACGAAACCCCATTCATAGAGAGAGAGAGAGAGAGAGAGAGAGAGAGAGAGAGAGAACACCTTAGTCGAAAAATGGCTACATACTGTTTCCAGAGAAACAGAATAAACCCACGCACGCTCCAAATGGCTATTTAATCTCGATACTATCAAGAAATGAATTTTCCAAGAAAAGCTCCTAAGAAAACATTTACTCTCAGAACGATTTCCTTTTCAGGAATATTCATTAAACAACAGCAACTACGGCAAAAATAATAATAATAATAATAATAATAATTAATGTATTCTGTACATAATAATATATCAATGGTTGAGTGTACATATATTATTGTGGACCTATTATACTTATCTAAAGTTACGCCTGTTCTTGGCATTGACTGTTCTACACAATAATAATAATAATAATAATAATAATAATAATAATAATAATAATAATAATAATAATAATAATAATAATAATAATAATAATAATAATAATAAGAAGAAGAAGAAGAAGAAGAAGAAGAAGAAGAAGAAGAAGAAGAAGAAAAAGAAGAAGAAGAAGAAGAAGAAGAAGAAGAAGAAGAAGAAGATCTTACCCATATGCAAAAGTGCAACATGAAAGACGAGACCATAAACCACATAGCAAGCGAATGTCTGACGCTTGCTCAGAACCAGTACAAAAGAGGCATGATTCAGTAGCAAAAGCCCTCCACCGGAGCCTGTGCAAGAAACACCAGCTAGCTTGCAGTAATAAGTGGTACAAACACCAATCTGAGGGAGTGAGAAAAAAGGATCACGCAAAGATCCTCTGGAACTATGGTATCAGAACAGATAGGGTGATACGTGCCAACAGACCAGACGTGACGTTGATTGACAAAATCAAGAAGAAAGTATCGCTCACTGATGTGGCAATACCATGGGACACCAGAGTAGATGAGAAAGAAAGAGAAAAAATTGATAAGTATAAACACCTGAAAATCGAAATAAGAAGGTTATGGAATATGCCAGTGGATATTGTACCCATAAAAATAGGAACACTAGGCACGACCCCAAGATCCCTGAAAAGGAATCTGGAATAACTGGATGCCGAAGTAGCTCCAGGACTTATGCAGAAAAGTGTGCTACTAGAAACAGCGCACATAGTGAGAAAAGTGATGGACCCATAGGGAGGCAAGATGCAACCGGAACCCCACACTATAAAAACCACCCAGTCGAAGAGGATGACAGTGATAGACCAAAAAACATAATAATAATAATACTGATATAGATATAAAATAATAATAATAATAATAATAATAACAATATCATCGTTGTCATAAAGTTTTAAGCGTAAACAATCTTTGTAACAATATCATCGTTGATCAGTGACTGAAGTTTTATAGCCCCTCTCTATTTCTGTCTATTGAAAAAAACACCCAATATATCAACTTCCATTAAATCCAACCAGCTCACATCACATTGCTGAAATGAAGAATATCTCTAACGAGGCAGAAATTTTTCTAAGTAGAATAATAAAATTTTTGATAAATGTTGAACACTTGGAAGACTGAATCTAAAAATCTCAGTTACTATTGACGTCGAAGAGAGAGAGAGAGAGAGAGAGAGAGAGAGAGAGAGAGAGAGAGAGAGAGAGAGAGATATTTAAGTTACAGTATCTTTTTTGAAAAGCCACCAGCATCAATGATTTTAGGAGTAAACTTCATTTTTTTTTTTTTGCTGAAATATTGACTTGTTTCCTGATCTCTGGACCTGAGCACAAACAAAAATCAATTAATAACTACTGTAGCGCGTAAGAGGCTTAACTGAAAACAAGATAGCAATCAGTGAATTCATATTTCTAGCGGATAACAGCTTCTGAACTAAAACTTTCAGAAGCTAAAAATCGGTAAAAATTTGATTCGTGCCAACTACCTTAGTGACATGTACATAAGCAACAAATACATTTTGTTGAGAACAAATGCATTTTTTGACGTGTGCTTGCGCGGACACCATTTCAGCCTCAACAATGAAAAAAGTTACGTATTTGACAGCAATTAATGACTTTCTCAATAAACAAAGAACGACGTTATCCGCCACGGAATATTTATAATTTCGGTACTTTCAAGAAATATATTATTTTATTAATAATCCTTAATGGACAACTGCTCTAAAAATGGATTACTTCATCACGGATTATTTATTAAACAGCAAATGCTACAGAAATAATAATAATAATAATAATAATAATAATAATAATAATAATAATAATAATAATAATAATAATAATAATAATAATACTGATTTTGATAATAGATAAAAAGCGAGCGTAAATAATATTTGTGACAGTTTCATCACTGACCAGTGACAAAATTTTCTTCTCTCTCTCTCTCTCTCTCTCTCTCTCTCTCTCTCTCTTACTTTCCTGCTTTAAAAATATTGGGAAAAACACCAAACATATTAGCTTTCATTAAATTCAACCTGCTTACAACACATTTCTGAAATGGGTATTTCTAACAAAGTAGAAATTTCTGAAAAGGGATTAATACAAATTTTGACAAATGTTGAACACTTGGAAAACTGAATCTAAAAATCTCAGTTACCATGATGTCGAATAGAGAGAGAGAGAGAGAGAGAGAGAGAGAGAGAGAGAGAGAGAGAGACTGACTTTTTACATGATTATTATAATTTGTTTTTGTAGATTTTATAGTAAGTTTTTGTGGGTGATTCTGCTTCTATGGAGATGCTACCATTACTATTACTAGTTCCACTACTACCACCGTCTCTACAAAAGTGTTCGGGGACATTCAAGAGTATTCTTCAGGCGTATTCGAAAGGGATTTTGTTTTACAAGCAAAGATCTTCCAATAATACATTGCCATTCTTAGTAGATTTTACTGCAATTTCCTCTCTAGAGAGAGTTCTGTAACTCTCAAGGCCAATAATGCTTTGGCGACACGATGAGCTTTTCTTGCCCAGGTTTGAAGAGTCACTGAGTGCAGTCACTGCTTGGATAGGTAACCGCCAATCAATGGGATATAGATTCCCGTTAAGAAAAATAGCTGAAGATTCTTTCACAAAATGTATGTGACGACCCATGCCCTGCGCATGCGCATATGCGTTCAAACACACAAACAATCAAACATTGCCCATAACAACCAGACAAGTTATTGGGCATAATATAAAGTTTATAGTACAGCTATCAAAAGTCCCAAATAAAATCCATAAAGAGTTCATTCACTTTCACTATTCATCAGCTGTTTTTAGGAATAATAACAGTATTTTGTTGATGCCAGATGTTTTTGCGATGTATTTTTGCAGATAAATCATCCTGGCCTTCAATTGTTCGACGCTCAATTGTAATGAAATTTCAATTTTCACAATTAACAACAATGGCCAGTAGGCCTATAAATAACTTGACTTTTGCCCTATGCCTAGATTCCATAATCCATAAAATTCCTCATTTCAATAGAGGGCGTTTTATGGAAGCCAGATTGGGAAGAACAATAATGTATTGATGTTTAGGTTCGCGTGAATGATTTCCTGCATTAATGATGTCGATTTTGATCAGAACTATATGACCAAACTTTCACTGGGAATCAAAAGATTTCGTTATTCGTATTATTTGTGGTAAATCCAATTGTTTGTTTTGAGAGAAAGAGAG
The DNA here is from genome assembly GCF_040412425.1 of Macrobrachium rosenbergii. Lineage (NCBI taxonomy): Eukaryota > Metazoa > Arthropoda > Malacostraca > Decapoda > Palaemonidae > Macrobrachium > Macrobrachium rosenbergii. Next base: position 13,840,583 of record NC_089794.1, on the reverse strand, counting down.
AGAGAGAGTTTTACCAGACCACTGAGCTGAGAGGGAGAGAGAGAGATTTAGAGGCTAAGAACCAGATAGCAAAACAGTTTTAATCCGAACCACATTATAGCGAGAAATGGGTTAGAAATAAATTCTCTAAATGAACTCCGGCCCATCGAATGAGACTTTCACTGAGAGAGAGAGAGAGAGAGAGAGAGAGAGAGAGAGAGAGAGAGAGAGAGAGAGAGAGAGAGAGTCTGAACAACAATTGCATGTTTTTCTTCTATTTAACTGTCGTTATATTACCATGTCCGAGCCTTAAGATCCAAGCATCGCTGGAAATGTGACAATTAGACATTAAACTTAATTCTGAATTCCGGATCAGAGTTAAACAAATAAAAAATGCGCCGAAGTTTCTTCGGCGCAATCGAGTTTTCTGTACAGCGTATAATCAAGGCCACCGAAAATGGATCCATCTTTCGGTAGTCTCGGTATTATGCTATATGAGCCGCGGCCCATGAAACTTTAACCACTGCCCGGTGGTGGCCTATTGTATATCGTTGTCAGAACGCACGATTATGGCTAACTTTAACCGTAAATAAAATAAAAACTACTGAGGCCAGAGGGCTGCAATTAATTATGTTTGACGATTGGAGGGTGGATGATCAACATACCAATTTGCAGCCTAGCCTTCCAGCCTCAGTAGTTTTTAAGATCTGAGGGTGGACAGAAAAAAGTGCAGACATCGAAAAAATGCTGACAGACAGACAAAGCTGGCGCAATAGTTTTTTTTTCAGAAAACTAAAAAACAAATTCCATAAAACTTTTTTCCGTTCCAAGTTAACAGCAATGATTTTATGAACTTTTGTCTTCGTTCAAAATTGTCACAATTCCCTTTTCATGAAATTCCTCTTCATCGGAAAAATATCTTCATCTCGCAACAGGTGTTTTGAACTGACTGACTTGAGTGGAAGTTAATATGTGGAGTGTTTTCCTCCCAGTCGTTATTGTAAATTGGAAAACACGCCACGAGAGAGAGAGAGAGAGAGAGAGAGAGAGAGAGAGAGAGAGAGAGACTGCATTATAGTTCTCGTGGATTAAGTGAGGAGAGAGGTGAGAGCGAGAGTGGTAGAGATAGAGCCAAATAGTTTTAACAGAAGAGGGTAAGATTGGAGAGAGAGAGAGAGAGAGAGAGAGAGAGAGAGAGAGAGAGAGAGAGAGAGAGAGAGAGAGAGAGAAAGGATTTTTTTTCATTATTTTATCAAGTGTCTCCTTTGTTCTTATAGAATACAATAGTTCAGCCTCTTATAAAAAAACACATAGTTTTTGTTTTCTGTAAAACTATTGTGCCGGCTTTGTCTGTCCGTCCGCACTTTTTCTGCCCGCCCTCAGATCTTAAAAACTACAGAGGCTAGTGGGCTGCAAATTGGTATGTTGATCATCACCCTCCAATCATCAAACATACCAAATTGCAGCCCTCTAACCTTAGTAGTTTTGATTTTATTTAAGGTTAAATTTAGCCATAATCGTGCCTCTGGCAACGATAAAGATAGGCCACACCTGGACGTGGTTAAAATTTCATGGGCCGCGGCTCATACAGCATTATACAAAGACCACCAAAACATAGATCTATTTTCAGTGGCCTAGATTATACACTGTAGCGGCTGTACAGAAAACTGGATTGCGCCAAAGAAACTTCGGCACATTTTTTACTTGTTTTGGTGTGTGCTTGCCCGCAAACCATTTCCCCTTCCCACCTGTAATGAAATTTGTCTCAACAATGAAAAAAATTACGTATTACTAATTAATAACTTAACTTTTCCCATAAACAAAGAATGACATAATCCGTAAAATCTCTCACTTTAAAAAGGGCTTTTATGGAAGCCAGGACCTGATGGAAGCTAGCGTGGAAATAGCAATGACGTCTGACTGTTTTGTGTCGACCGAAATAATTCTCTGGATTGATGTTGTCGTTTGAATCGGATGAGACAGGTCTAAATTTCATAGAGAATAAAGAGAGTCTGTTATTGTCTTACCATGGAAAGAGAGAGAGAGAGAGAGAGAGAGAGAGAGAGAGGAGATTACAGTATCTATTTCATTGATAACAACAGAGTGAGAGTGCAACACAGCTGAAAGGAAGAGAAAGATATATAATACATATAGATATATATATATATATATATATATATATATATATATATATATATATATATATATATATATATATATATATATATATATTTATAGAGAGAGAGAGAGAGAGAGAGAGAGAGATATTACAGCATCTATTTCATAAATAACAACGAGAGTGAGAGTGCAACATAGCTGTAAGAAACTGAAATATATATATATATATATATGATTATTATCACTTTTTGTACGTGATTCATTTATCACACATTACCACAGGTGAAAAATAAGAAACAGGGTGTATGACCGGTTTATCTTTCCAAGCCATTGACGAAGGACTGATACAGATAGTCACAAATATATATATACAAGAACAGTATAACGAACATACACAACAGATTAGGCTCCCATATACCCACTCTGGCCGGTGTAGGTAGGAGTGGCCCTAAAAACTCATTTGGCTAAAAATCACAATAGACTCTCAGGGGACATTGCTGATAAACAGACCATATCCCACCTCAGATCCACACCTGACAGGTGTCATGGAGGAGTTTAACTCATAACTTTAACCCTCGTACTGTGTTTACAAATATGATAATCCTATTTTCATATATCTCTACTGCCTACCTTAAAAAAGTTTAAACAATTTACAAATTTCTTTTGATATTAAAGGATCAAGTTTATACATCCCTTGACTGATATTCATATTATGGTTGTAACTTTCTTTTATGAGCTAGATTCAATGATGTTCCTTTCCAGTGCATTATTAGAATATACAATCCTTTTTGCCCCTTCCCAGTTGATAGCATGATTGTTCTCACTAACATGTACAAATATACCACTGAGTGCATATCTCACACATTTCTTATGTTGTTCAATTCTTTTTCCAGTGCTTTCCAGAAAGAACCTTACAACACAAAAAATTTGCTTGTTCTGCCTTATAATAATAGTATGAAAGATATCCCTCATCTACTTAAGAATTTTGGTGTTAATGTCGCATTTAAGAACAATACAACATACTTATCAAGAACTCCCAGACAATATTAAAGGTGTGTATATAAAATTCCGTGTAAGTCTTGTGACAACTTTTATATTGGCCAAACTGGGAAAGCACTGGAAAAAAAGAATTGAACAACATAAAGAAATGTGTGAGATATGCACAAGGGAACAGTGGTATATTTGTACATGTTAGTGAGAACAATCATGCTATCAACTGGGAAGGGGCAAAAGGATTGTATATTCTAATAATGCACTGGAAAGGAACATCATTGAATCTAGCTTCATAAAAAGAAAGTTACAACCATAATATGAATATCAGTCAAGGGATGTATAAACTTGATCCTTTAATATCAAAAGAAATTTGTAAATTGTTTAAACTTTAAGGTAGGCAGTAGAGATATATGAAAATAGGATTATCATATTTGTAAACACAGTACGAGGTAGTAAAGTTAATGAGTTTCCAAACTCCGCCTCCATGACACCTGTCAGGTGTGGATCTGAGGTGGGATATGGTCTGTTTATCAGCAATGTCCCCTGAGAGTCTATTGTGATTTTAGCCAAATGAGTTTTTTAAGGCCACTCCCTACCTCGACACCGGCCAGAGTGGGTATATGGAGCCTCTAACGGTTGTGTATGTTCGTTAGTACTGTTCTAGTATATATATTTGTGACTTCTCACACTCTGTATCAGTCCTTCGTCAATGGCTTGGAAATAAAGTGAGAAAGAGTCAGGAAAGTTTCTTATTTTTCACCTGTGGTAATGTGTGATATATATATATATATATATATATATATATATATATATATATATATATATATATATATATATAGAGAGAGAGAGAGAGAGAGAGAGAGAGAGAGAGAGAGAGAGAGAGAGAGATTACAGTGTATCTTTCTTAAATAACGACGAGAGTGAGAGAAAGGGATTGCAACGTAATTGAAAGTAAACTGAAAGGAAAAGACACTGTGTCAGAGAGAGAGAGAGAGAGAGAGAGAGAGAGAGAGAGAGAGAGAGAGAGAGAGAGAGAGAGAATTAATCAAAGCAACAAGCATATTCTGCCATTTCTATTTAATTCCCGATGTTATTCCAACCCCCATTTCACATTCAACACCCACCTGAAATCCGACGCTGTATTTGACAGTCTTCAATTTGAATCCCATGATTAGTATATAAGAAATAAATAAACCCTATGAAGAAAAGTCATTTATTAAAGGAGATAAACCTTAAAATATGATTATTTATATTGGTACACGATATTAACAGCTGTGATTTCATGAATGTTAGCTTTCATGAAAAACTTTCATTCGTTGTTTGTTTTTTTCTGGTATTTTTTAATAAAACTCTACTTCATTGGAAAATATTTCCACATTGCACTGTGCATTGTTGAACTGGTTGCATTCAATGGAAGTTGATATTCTGAGTGAATTTCCACGCAACTTTTATTGTACACCGGAAAACATGACGAGAGAGAGAGAGAGAGAGAGAGAGAGAGAGAGATAATAAAATCAACAATATCTGATATTCCCTTTAATACAGTCTGCGCCTGCTAGAGAGAGAGAAAAACCAACAATGAATACGACGCAGGAGGCAGAGAATTTAAGAAGATAATAAAATCAACAATATCTGATATTCGAGACCCCCGAACACAGAAAGAGTAGATTTTTCATTATTTCGATGATGTTTATGACATCACGCAACGGCAGGCCAATGGGAACGCTGGAATGAATGACATTCCCAGGTTATTCAGGATTATTAGTTTACTGCAACCAATCAGAATTCGCCATTATTATTCCCGCTGAGAATGACGGAAGAGTCTGTGAAACGCGTCGCGGGCAACAAATGATAAATAGAAATATTAAGCAGAATCCAGATTTTGACTTTTTATAAATGACAAATATCTTTATAACTGTAGAAGTCCACAATAAGAAAATAAAAAAGTCAACAAAATAAATGCAGCTGAAGCAGCAATAATATTCAATAGAACCTGTTTAAATTGGCACCTGCTCCAAAAACTCAGTCCTATTAAAATTCACAATTTGAAAAACGATAAAAAATCCAAAAATAAATAAAAAATAAATTTACTATAAATGAACTAATATTATTATTATTATTATTATTCGTTTCCAATTATTGGATGGACGCAAAATCATGATAAATAATATTTTGCAACACTTTATAACGATGGTCTTAATGGAGAAGAAGAAGCACCTCTCTAAAAGTCCTATTCAAAAGAAGAAGAAGAAATGAAGAAGAAGAAGAAGAAGAAGAAGATGGTCTTAATGGAGAAGAAGAAGAAGAAGAGCATTGTATTGGAATTCCTTCCTCAGGCTTTTCTAAAGGGACTTCTTAGAAGGATTATAGACGCGGAAATTTACTATTGTTATTTTGTTTGTTGTTGTTGTTATTGTTGTTATTTTTATAATTGCTACTACTACCATTACTGGAAATGTTTTGGTAGTTTTTACTTAGTACAAAATATCCTACTTAGATCGGTAGTGTATAAGGGTTTAGTTTCATTAATGTTTGTGTATTTTTTTTCTCAGTATCAAAATTATATCAGTTATAATATTTTTGTTGCTGTTTTCGTCCCAATAATAATAATAATAATAATAATAATAATAATAATATTATTATTATTAATAATAATAATAATATTATTATTATTATTATTATTATTATTATTATTATTATTATTATTATTATTATTATGTACAGACGCCTCCATGAAGAAGCTTTCCTTTCAGAAGGCATGTCATTTTATAGGTAGATTTTTGTAATGCAAATCTCTAACATACAGTAGTAAAAAAACAAAAAACACCTATACCACTGCTGTGTAAATCTGAAACGTCTATAAAACGTTCGCCCGCTCACAGTTCTAGTGATATTTACACAAACAACAAATACACTCTTTTAGCAATACAATTCTGATTTTCCACCACAGTTCTGATAATTGGCAGAAGAGCCGACGTTGAAAGCCAAATTCGAAACAAAATTTCAAGTTGAACATATATGAAAATAAAGTCTGTATACCTACAAACATATGTACCTTCACCACAGACCTATGGTTTCATAATCCACAGAATCCCTCGGTTCAAAAAAGGGGTTTTATGAAAGCCAAAGTGAAAATTGTTATTCCTTCCTGCTGTATGGGTACCAGGATAATTCTGTGGATTAACGAGAGCGTATTTAATCGGGCGTGTGAGCATTAATTTTCCAAGATAATAATGGACTTTGTTATTACAAATGAATTCTGGAAAGTCGGAGGTTTCTTTTTAAAGGTAGATAGATAGATAGATAGATAGATAGATAGACAGATAGATAAAAAGATAGATATCTTCAAAGATAAGACAAAATAGGTGCGTGAGAGAGAGAGCGATATAGACTGATTGCAACATACGTTAAGTAAATATCAGCAAGAATAGCAAGAGAGAGAGAGAGAGAGAGAGAGAGAGAGAGAGACTGATTACAACAGTAAATATCAGCAAGAAATAAACAAACGCTGGGACTAAAAATATAAAAAAAGAAAAGCACAGTTGAAATCTGGAACTAAAAATATAAAAAAAGAAAATTCTAATCAATTATTGCATAATTTCCCAAATTGTATAACTCCTGATGCTATTATATATTTAAACTTTATTTATTATCTAGCTGAAATTCGAGGCTGCATGATTAGTATACAAAAAAATATGAAAAAATTAGTATGCAAAAAATATGAAAAAATCCATTGCTGAAAAAGTAAAGTTTCAAAAGAAAATATTTATCGATGTTCGATTTAACGGTCGTGATTTTATGAACTTTTCATTTCATCAAAAATTTCATCATTTTTATTTATTTATTTTTGTTCGCAATTTCCCTTCATTGAATAAATGTCTTTGTTTTTCAATATGTGCTGAACAAACACAATTGAATGGAACATAAATTGAGGAATGTTTTTCTGTATCCATTGTATATTTGAAACGATTACTATACAGACTGACAGACAGACACAAAGATAGACAGTATAAACCTAAAAAAGGTTAACTAACACAAACACTTTCCAATTCTGTTAGGCCCGCACCAGGATTGATCTCGGGATTCTAATTAGTGACGTGATGACTGGACCACTGACCACATGGACCAGTATTATTATTATTATATTATTATTATTATTATTATTATTATTATTATTATTATTATTATTATTATTATTGATGTAAAATTAATACTTATAAGAGTGCAATTATATAATAATAATAAGAATAAATCTTATTATTATTATTTTTTTTTTTTTCGGAAGGAGACCCTCTATTGAACAGAATGGCCGTCTGGATGGCATTGAGTTTGTATTGTAGTTTCTCAAATTGTAGAGCAGCTGTCCAAAGTTCATTTATGCCTTGACATTTCGGTAGGGCTTTCTGCCATTTTACAAAAGGCCAGTGAAGCCGGGGGTACAACTATGCCATAATTATACACGCAAGCGGACTTACAGAAATTTTGGCGATTTTTGCTTTTGTTGCCAGAGCTGTGGGAGGCTCCTCCTATTGGTTGGGAAAGTTCCTCATTGGACGGGTTGGTATCGCTCTCGGATAGCACTCTGCTGGGCCCGCGTTCGATTCTCCTATCGGCCAATGTAGAATTAGAGGAATTTATTTCTGGTGATAGAAATTTATTTCTCGCTATAATGTGGTTCGGATTACACAATAAGCTGTAGGTCCCATTGCTAGGTAACCAATTGGTTCTTAGCCACGTAAAATAAATCTAATCCTTCAGGCCAGCCCTAGGAGAGCTTTTAATCAGCTCAGTGGTCTGGTTAAACTAAGATATACTTAACTCAACTTATTGGTTGGGAGCAGAATGACTCATCCAGGAGAGTCTGGCTGACTGACATAGGTGCTGATTGGCTGGCTCTTGGTCCCAAGAGTTCTGGCCATAGGGCACACTACCTGAAGCAGCAGGCGGTTGAATTATTATCTCTTGCCATTCCCCTGACAATGTTAGGGAGAAGAAGGGTCTCCTGAGCCGTGCTCAGCAATGGTTTCCATTGGAGGATGGCAAGGGCCCCTTATATCGGTGTCTACTCGAGATCTGTACTGCGGAGGCCCCATTCATCCCTTAACGAGGGCAAATAAAGATGCAGATGGACAGGGCAGCCGTGGGTTCTCCTCTTCATGTGCTGCTCGCCAACTTTTATATGGGGGTTGTCGAGCAGTGTGTCTTCAGTAGTATCCCCAGACCATCTGTATACATTCGGTAGGAAGATGACACTTTTGTGAATGTTGCCAGTAAAGATGAACCAGAGACACTCAGGCGGAATCGGTTCTCTGCTTCATGTGTGAGAGCAGTGCCATTTCCCTTTTGGACATCTGTGTTGCCAGCATTCCTCAAGGCTTTCAAACACACACAGGTCCACCGTACGCCAACCAACATTGGGCTCTGCCCCATTGGCGGTAGCAAATGCCCAGGAATATTTAAATCCTCAGTCATGAGAGCCTACGTTCGTTGTATCCCCTCATACCATTCTTCTTGGAATACCACTTCCGATGAGCTCCAGCACATCACCAAAACCTAGTGGATAACAGATATTCTTACCGTTGACATGTGGTATCATCAAGAAAACCACACTCCTTGCAAGAATGAGAGGGCAATTAAGACTGTTTTTCAGGAGCTACATGAACACCGAGTATAAGAAAGACGAGACAGCCCTGAAGAACACCAATGGCACGATTCCATGAAGAGGAGAGGGGCGGTTTACTAAATATCGTGCCCTCAGAATGGATGCTGTCATTCCTAAATTGTTATGACTCCGGTTCGACTCTCGTAGAGGATCGCCATTCACCTACATGAAGGGGCGGCAAACCAGCACTACATGAGGGGACAAGGCAGTAACCCTCCAGCAGCAGAACGTAAGAAGCGCAAAAATCCTGGACAGCAACAGCAACCATAGCTGCCTCTGATATAAAGAGGCCCTCACCATCCTCCAGTGGAAACTGTTGCTTAATGCAACCCAGGAGACTCTTCTTCTCCCTATCTCTGTCAGTAGAGCAGCAAGGTGCGCCCCTGGGATAACAATTCAGCCGCCCGATACTTCAAGCAATATATCTTATGACCATAGCTCCTAGGACCTGCAGCCAGCCAATCAGTGCCTATGTTGGTCAGCTAGACTCTCCCAAATTAATCAATCTGCTCCCAGCCAATAGGATGAACACCCCATCCCGCCAGCTTTTTTCAACAAATAAAAAATCTCCAAAAATTTCTGTAAGTCAGATTGCAGATATAAATATGGCTTCATTGGCCTTTTGAAAAATGGTAGAAAACCCTACCGAAACGTTACGAAATAAATGAATTTTGGACAGCTGCTGTATAATTTACATGCTGCTACAAAGAAACTCATTCGAGAGATTGAGAAACTACAACACAAACACAGCGGCATCCAGAAGCCATTCTGATCTATAAAGTTTATTATTACTGTATTATTATTGTTGTTTGATAATTTGGCATGGTGGGTCTTCTTTTTCTGTTGATTTCTTGTATTTATTTTTGTTTACAAAAATTAAATAAACTTGTGTCTACCTGTTTATCTATCTATATATCTAACTATTTATCTATCTAACCATCGATCTATTTCTCCATCTATCTATCTATCTGTCTGCCTGTCTATCATTAGTATTTTAAAGATTGTTATTCAATGAGCACGTAACCAATAATTTTACCTAATTTTTAATTATTATCAATATTAGTAATAAATTGATACTCATTAATTTATTTTAAAATGTATAATTAATAATGAACTAGTTTACTAAAAACATTTATGAAATATATCGATTTTACCTCTCTTCGTGTATATATATATATATATATATATATATATATATATATATATATATATATATATATATATATATATATATATATATATATATATATATATGTTTATATTTATATTTATAAATATATATATATATAGATAGATATATATACTGTATATATACATTTATATTATAAATATATATATATATATATATATATATATATATATATATATATATAGACAGATATATATATATATATTTATATTATACTGTATATGTATGTGTGTGTTATATAATATATATATATATATATATATATATATATATATATATATATATGTATGTATATGTGTTATATATATATATATATATATATATATATAGATAGATAGATATATATATATATATATATATATATATATATATATATATATATATATATATATATATATATATATATATATATATATATATATATATATATATAATTAAAAAACGTGGGATTAAAGGATAATTATGCTAAACTGGAGTATGCAGTTTAGGCTATAAAGCAAAGCACTAGGACTCTCTCAGGCATTCGGTGCTCAAAACAAGAGGGGACTGGAGTGCTTGCATATCAGGATTAAGAGACTCAGACAATAAATGAGATGAACCACAAGGACCTAAATGTGTAACTGGTCAACATAATTAGTGAGGTTGGACAGCACGATGGAAAAATGGAAGCTGGAATGGAGGTAAAGTAAAAAGGGGCTACAGACAGGGGCTGAAGGGACAGGGGCTGAAGGGACGCTACAAACAACAGTTCCTGTAGGTTTCTGCAAAGCCTGAAAGAGGGAAAATTAAAAAATAACCTTTGCCACGTAATTAAAATCCTTCCAAGTGCACTACAGCACCTACAGCTTGTATAATACAAACGACAAAAATTCAAAGAAGCAATAAACTCACTTTGTTTACGAAAAAAATATCCTTGATTGTGGTCGTTCCAATCAAGAACCTCAGATACAGCAGAATACCCCAGTAAATAGTTGTGCTTTCGTCATATACCTGAAATTCCACGATCCATAAAATTTCTCTTTCATGAAGGGCTTTTATGGAAGCCATCGGGGAAATAACAATGATGTCTCGCTGTTTAATGTTTACCAAAATAATTCGCGGGATTAATTATGTCGTTTTTAATCAGATCTATGAGCTCGGAATTTCACAGGGGCTAAAATGAATTTTGTTTTTCAAACTGGTCGTTATCAATTCAGTGGTTTGCCTTGAGAGAGAGAGAGAGAGAGAGAGAGAGAGAGAGAGAGAGAGAGAGAGAGAGAGAGAGAGAGAGAGATCGCTTCTAAATTGCATGACTTGTTTGGAGAGAGAGAGAGAGAGAGAAGAAAAGGGGTAGCCTCTAAATTGCATGACTTGTTTAGAGAGAGAGAGAGCGAGAGAGAGAGAGAAGGGTGGCATCTTAATTGCATAACTTGTTTAGAGAGAGAGTGAGAGAGAGAGAGATGGGGTAGCTTCTAAACTGAATTGTTTACATAGATAAATAGAGAGACAGATAGATGAGAGAGAGAGAGAGAGAGAGAGAGAGAGAGAGAGAGAGAGAGAGAGAGAGGTAGCTTCTAAACTGGATTGTTTACATAGATAGATAGAGAGACAGAGAGAAAGAGAGAGAGAGAGAGAGAGAGAGAGAGAGAGAGAGAGAGAGAGAGAGAGAGAGAGAGAGATTGCAATATAGCCCTCGTGAAAATTTTTTCTTTTAATTTTTAATCTATATTCATGTTCAGTCTCGAAACATTCTAATTAATATCTACCATATGAGTGACGCGTTTTTGACTTGTCTGAATTCGTTGTCAACTGAAATCTCGGTTAATCATGATTTATTTCTCCTTTGTGATTACTCAAAAGCAAAAGATTATTGTAAATGTCAGTGGTTGTATTTTAAAGTGAAACTGTTTCTATAAAAGTTAAAAATAACAGTTAAGTTATTTTAGTGAGAATGAGAAATGGAGAAAGTATTTCAGCTTCAGTGTTGCAGAAAACTCATGAAAATATTAAATTTATATGTAAAATATATATATATATATATATATATATATATATATATATATATATATATATATATATAAATATATATATACAGTATGTATATATACATACATACATACACACACACACACACACACACACATATATATATATATATATATATATATATATATATATATATATATATATATATATATATATATATATACACCCGTTCAGAAGTTAACGGCTGCGATTTTATTTTTTTTTTTCACCACCAAAAAAATTCATTTTTCTTTCATAAAATTCCACTTCATCGGAGAATATCTCCATATTGCAATATGTGCTGTGAATGGAAGTTAATATGAAAGGTATTTCTCTCCCCAATATTTATTGTAAAGCGAAAGAAATACAGAGAGAGAGAGAGAGAGAGAGAGAGAGAGAGAGAGAGAGAGAGAGAATCATCACCCAACTGGGGCAAGGATTACCTCGTCGAGGCATCCCTGTTTTGATGGTATACATTTCATGGATCATTAAACACTCATGCCTGGTTTTTTCTCTGTCTCCTCCTTTCCTTCTCTCTTTCCCCACCCTAGCTGCGACCCACAACACTCGATCAACAACCATGTACAAATTCACTGTTTAAGTCAACATCCTCATGTTTTCGTCATCAATCATTTTTTTTTTTATTGAGTTTGTTTACTTTTATCTTAATATATTACTTTCACTTTTAGTATGAGACTGCAAGACCCATGCCCTCTCCGGCCTGGATTGCAATCCACAGCATGCGACTAACCACCTGGTGGAAATGAGTTACAAGAAGCATTATGATTTTTTCATGGAAATTGTCTTAACAAATTATGGGGACCGATTCTAAACAATTAAAAAATGCGCCGTTTGGTATGTTTAATGATTGGAGGGTGGATGATCAACATACCAATTTGCAGCCCTGTAGCCTCAGTAGTTTTTAAGATCTGAGGGCGGACAGAAAAAGTGATGATCAACAGAAAAAGTGCGGACAGCCTCAGTAGTTTATAAGAACTGAGGGCGGACAGAAAAACTGCGGACAGAAAAAAGTGCGGACGGACAGACAAAGCTATCTCGATAGTTTCCTTTTACAAAAAACTAAAATTATCATGATTATTTCATTGGAAATTACCATGCAGAAGAGTATTATATAAATCGTGAATTTTTTTTATAAAGAATTAATCTGGTATGTTTTTACTTGATTTTGATATGTCTGTGTTCACGTATATAAGGGCAAGAGTGTGTGTGTGTGTGTGTGTGTGTGTGTGTGTGTGTGTGTGTGTGTGTGTGTGTGAGCGCTCCCGTGCGTATACATCTCTGAATTTTGCTTCAACAGCAATGGCGATAGGTGATTTTGACTGTAATCCTCCATTGTGGCAATTTTGATCATCGTGTTATTTATTTTGCCAATTTCTCTCTCTCTCTCTCTCTCTCTCTCTCTCTCTCTCTCTCTCTCTCTCTCTCTCTCTCGTAGAACATTACATCAATATAACAAAAGCATGATATTCTAGAGTAATAACTTCACTTGTTTCTCTGAATAATTAACAAAATGATGTTACCGTAATAATATTCAGTCGGTAAATGACAGTTAGAAAATAGTATTTTGACCTTATTTTCTATGAGTATTAGTATTAATTATAAATCTATACAATATAAATCCTGTAAAAGATATGAAGAGAGTGAACCCCTTTTCTATACACGAGAGTTATGAGGCTAATCGATTTTATATCAATTTCTAAAGGAAATCTAATTATAAAACCGGTCTTTCATTTCCGTCAGTACTGAAATTACACTAATGGAAATATTATACTTATGACGATGCCATAAGTACATAAGGGTTGGCACTGAATTTAATTTGAATGGTTTGTTGATACTGAATCTCTATTGATTTTCAGTTAATGATGGCTTTAGGTATTCTCTCTCTGTCTCTCTCTCTCTCTCTCTCTCTCTCTCTCTCTCTCTCTCTCTCTCTCTCTCTCTCCCTTTGTCAGTATCATTTATCCAGTTTGTTTCATCTATTTCTCACTTTCTCTTGATGTTTACATTCCATGCTGACAAACAACTCTGTTTGTCTGTCTGACTGGATAATCTCAATAATTATTAATCTCTATTAAAGCAATCTAATTAATCTCTCTCTCTCTCTCTCTCTCTCTCTCTCTCTCTCTCTCTCTCTCTCTCTCTCTCTCTCTCTCTCTCCGAAAAGTCCCTCCCTTTCTTTCCGCAAGTAATAAATTGTTTGATGGAACGCCAGTTTAACATTCTCTCTCTCTCTCTCTCTCTCTCTCTCTCTCTCTCTCTCTCTCTCGTAACAAGCCAACGCCAAATAACCATAAGAACGACATCCCTAATTAATGATAATATTGAATCAACTTTTGACTGGAACAAAATGGCCAGAGTAATAGACTTCCGTTTCCGATGATCAAATTTCGTATTCAAATTTTCCCATTACAATAATGTGTTTAAGGTTCATAATCCCATCTCTTAATACGGAGCCACGGAACTTAATTATGTAGCTCTGCCGTCCATTTAGTTTTGAAAGCAGAGATTTTATTCTGTTTAATTAACCGCAAAGAGAGAGAGAGAAAAAAGAAATACAAATTCTTGGGGGGGTTTGAATATACATGGATGTGGTGCAGAAGTGAAGAAATGTATGATAGTTAATCTGTTTAAGGAGAGAACACCTGAATGATTTGGTCTTCGGTGGGACAAAGGTGAAAGGGTGGTGTGCACAGTAATTGTAACGAAAAACACTGATTGGTGGCTCGTGGGCATAGATCTACGAAGGGATAGTGCTTGCAGTTTCAGGGAACTTGTTATCAAAAAGAATGAGAGTGAGAGAAAACGCTCTTTGGGAGATTCTGAATCTCTGTCTGAATCGGCAGTTGTGCTAGGTGATTTAAACACAAAAGATCTACCAAGGGGTAGAGCTTGCAGCGTCAGGGCAACTGTGTAATGGAAAAGAATGAGAGTGACAGCCAACGCTCTTTGGGAGATTCTTAATCTCTGTCTGAATGGGCAGTTGTGCTAGGTGATTTAAACACAAAAGTAAGGTGGCTGTAAAAGAGATGGCATTGTTGATAATTATGCCATCCCTGACGTACACTTGAATAGAGGTATTTGTTTAAAAATGTCTGTAACTGAGACTGATAAAACGAGGATAGTATTATCTGGGCTAACATTAGTACAGAGTAGCTAGAAGAGGAAAATGATGAATTCTGAGGTGAGAACAGGAGCAGCTAACGATCAAAATATAAGATAGTTAGAAATCGAAGTTGGAAAGAAAGAGGGAATTATGGTGGTAAATACATCTGTAACATGGGAGTTGGATAATAATGAAACTAGACGACCATACAACAAAAAAAGAAAGGATGAAAATTTGGCTAGGTTCAAAGAAATGCAGGCAAGAGCATAATTATAAGTGTGTGATATTCAAGGATAGGTTCATAAACCCAGCAAGGAATGTTTGTTGTTAAATGAAAGCGAATGTTTATAAGCTTAGTGGGAGAATGGAAGATGTTGATTTGTATACGTTTTATGGGAGTAAATGTAAAGAATGATGGTAGAATGAGAGAAGAGTTAATTCATTTAATAGACAAAAGATATAGGCAAAGGACTGGGAAAAATTTTTGAGTTTCTATAGAAGACAAGGTTGGAATGTACAGAGGAACTGTTGATGTTGAATGGATATAAAAATAAATAAAAATGGTCGAAGCTGTTGAGATGAATAATCATTTGAACTTATGTATGGAGTAATAAAGCTGAAATAGTGAGAAATGTGGTTTGTGGAAGATTATTAGCAAAAAGGCTATTATAGTTAAGAGTACCGATCAGTTTTGTGAGGAGGTTGGGTATTATGTAGAGAATGGGAGAAAATAGGTTAGTGAATTACAAAATGGTGACTAGAAGGAACCTATAGGTATTATGACACATTTACAAGAGATGAATGAGAAAACAGTGGAAGGATAACCATGAAAGAATAAAGATAACCCGAAAATGCAAATAAGAAACAGCAAGGCAATAAAATGATACAATACTTCAATATAATAAAGCAATTACAATGTTGACTACATCTCATACTCAGCCGTACCTCGACTGACAACACTAATACGATAATAAACTATCAATGTTCCCTGACAAAACTCAATGAATCTCTGTCATATCGTACGCCGTACGTTTGCGCGCTCGCAAGAGTGTCACTGGCTATGATTAAATTGCAGCAATTAGTCTTCCATTTTCAATGACTAATACAGAGTAATACGAAGCCCAACCATAATGTATTTTACTGCTCATATGAAAGTTTATAATTCTGTATTTTGATATGTGGGTGTTAATTCTTCTGACACTTGCCACTGAAGGCTGCACGAGAATTTGTTGAAATCGCTTAGGAATTGTTTAGAAATGGTAAGAATTGAAAATAATTAGGTTAGAATTATTTTAGATTGAATCAAATTAGTTAAAATAGTTTGGATGCTTCAAAAATTTTAAAAAAATTAAATTTTCTAAAATGTAATAGAAGTTGGTGTAAATTTATTTAAATTGCATAGATATTTGTTAAAATTTGCTGAAAAAGGTTAACTCTGCATAGAAGTTATTCAGTCTTGACTAAATTTCAATATAATAATATAGTAACTAGCTAAAGTTTAGCAACATTGCGTCCAAATGAGGTCAGTTGGCACAGACATTAAAATTCAGTTATTATAAATTTTACAACAGCAAAAACTGTTTAAAATTCCGTTAAAACATGTTGAAATTAGACAAAATTTTCAAGTAACCCATTGAAATTTTTAATAATTGGTGGATATTGTCAATTTTTAAATGAAAAAATGGTAATGGTCGTTGATGATTTAATTAGGATGCTAGATATAATAACGGACCAAAATTTCGGAGGATTTAGAAAGAGGTTGAAATCTACTTTTAACAATAAAATATCGTGAAAAATATCATACTGCTTTAGAGAGAGCATTGTCCACAATTTTCTTTACTATCCTACAATCTTACTATCATGTAAGGAGGGCCCTGCCTACATTTATTATGTAGATATTTATTTCACTCCATGAGAATTTCGTTTTATAAAATTGCTTGCTTCCCTCTACTCATGGCCTCCTACTGCCTTGCGCGGATCACCGGCGATGGCAACTTCTTAACTACCCCTTTAGCTGCAAAGCCTACTGCCTTTTACGCCTCCATCCTTATCATTCCCAGTTAGTCTCTTCTCACCTAGCTGTCCATCCTCTTTAATAATATTCTAGTTCAATTTTCACCCCTTATCAAAGAACAATTCTTTCCAACTACTATGGTCTAGGAAATGTAAGAATCCTATTCATGGAAATTTGTTTTAGGTTATTAATTTATTTCTGGGAAATTTAAACGGAGTTTTCTTTTGTCAAACTAATGACCTCTTCATTTTCAACGTGGATGGGCACTCGTTATTCCCTAACGATCATTTTAATGACTGCCCCGCGAAGACGGTCTTTTGTGCCTCAGTAAATTTCTCTCCAGGCTGTTCTATGGGAGTTCACAGAACAGATACGTAATTAGGAATTGTATTATTATGATTATTGTTGTCGTTAAATAATGAAGACGGGATGAAGAAAAGCGCTTTATAACGAGTGATTCAATTTCTTTTATTACTTTCTGCATGCACTCAATTTTTGGGAGGGGGTGGGGAGTTCCTCTTTGTTCAATTAAGATAGATAGGTAGATAGATAGACATACTTAGTTATATTAACATATATATATATATATATATATATATATATATATATATATATATATATATATATATATATATATATATATATATAATCTCGAAGGCGAAGGAAAGGGCACCATTGTTACAAATAGTTTATTATGCCGACGTTTCACGACAATTGCTATCGTCGCATTTCGTGGGATTTACTTCGGATGCACGAGGAGGCTACTACGGATTCGCACAGATTCCGATAAAGGTGTAAGCTACAGAACTGGGTGTAAACTGTCTAATCCAGAGCACTCAAATATAAGAAATCATGTAAAAATGTGCAAAACTGATATTAATTATAAAGATTTTTCTATAACAGGACAAGCCCAAAATAAAAATGACCTCAATATACTTGAATCTATTGTTATAAAGAAGACGGTCCCAACACTAAATACTCCAACAACCTCTGGCCAATTGTTCATCGCTGAACCTTTTGTTTATGTTTTTCTTCTCTCGTCCTTTCTTGCTCTTCCTGGGTTCTTGAGAAAACTTATGTTTTAGTCCTATTACTTCTGCGGTTTAGGTATGTCCTGTGCCTATTCCCCCTGTTTTTATTTGTCTTGTAATATATATGTATATATGGATGTTTTAATGTGTCTTTTTGTAAGAAGGTTTTTTTAATCATTGCAACCTTGAAAATGCGACGATAGCAATTGTCGTGAAACGTCGGCATAATAAACTCATTGTAACAATGGCGCCCTTTCCCTTCGCCCTCGCCCTCGAGATTGTATCCTGAGTCGAGACTCACCCTGCTTGATTATATATATATATATATATATATATATATATATATATATATATATATATATATATATATATATATATATATATATATATATATATATATATATATATATATATATATATTTATATACATGTGAGTGAGTACACAGACGTGAGTGTGAGTGCATATAATTAACAGGAACAATTTATGCAAATTTGCACCAATGACTATTACCATAATTCCCATCTCCTCTATGATCAGAAAGATACCAAAACGTTCATCATATGAAAACCTGTGAAGCGAAACTGTGCTTGATAAGGACTCGCCCTTTGATCAAGTAATGATCTTCCAGAATTATGGCGAGTAGAAAGAAATTTTGGGATAAACTTCATCAGCCACTGTGAAGATCAGAAAATGAAATGGCGAATGGAACTTCCGGCTTCAAATGAACGTTTAAGGCAAGTCACTTTGTCGTCTTTCAGGAAGCAGAGTGAGACAGACAGACAGACAAACAGAAAGACAGAAATGTCAAGTGTATGAACAACACAATGGGAATTCATCAGAGAGAGAGAGAGAGAGAGAGAGAGAGAGAGAGAGAGAGAGAGAGAGTAATGCTAAGTGTACGAAAAACATAATGGCAATGCATCAGAGAGAGAGAGAGAGAGAGAGAGAGAGAGAGAGATTCACTGAGTGCTCTGACATTCAAAAGAATTGACATTACCCAGCAATTAAATGCTGCCAAAGGCTTGATTATCTAAAGGGATATTTTGATGTGTGGGAATAAGCGATTGTTTCGTTCTCACTTCATTAAAACCTTGGAATTTTATTCCTGCTTCCATTTCATCTCATTTTTATAACCTTCTTCTCTTTAAGGAAATCATTCTTTGGTTTAGACCCGTAATCTTTCCCAGAGAATCTTAAGGTTTTAATCTTACTTGTCGGCTGTTTGACTGTTAATAATATTACGTAAACGATGTGTGAATTTTCACGATTTTTGTACGAATAAATTCCATTGCGCTCAGTGAATCAGCTGATTAGGTTCAACTGTACAGCTTATATTGGATCTACACCTAGGATTTATTACGATTTGTTTATTGTTATTGTCACTAGATCGCAATTAAAGTTAACGGCATTTGTCAGTTCTGTCTGTAATGTATGTCATGCATAGTATATTTTTGGTGACTGTGCTTACTGTATTCCAGTAATAAATTTTGTGAACATCATAAATAATGTGAAGTATTTGTGCAACTATACAGATCATATTGGGAAAGGTTAAAAATGTCTTGATTGATCTCTCCCGTTGTCCACGTGATAGTTTTTTCCCATTTTCAACAAAACTTTGGAACGTAAGAGAACCTGGCCTTGATTTATAATGCATCTGTATTTTTCATTTGATAATGAAACCAGTAAGAATTTTGAAAATTAATTTATGCAGAAACAACCACCTCTAGGCCAAAATATGGAAAATTTCTAAAACCATGATTGGCACAAACGTGGGAAATAACTCTTGACCTGACCTTGATCTCTAACGCATTTGCCCTTTTTATTTAACTATGCAAAACGTATCCGATTTGTTCATTACTTTATGAACGAAGAAACAAGCAGTACTACGGGGATAATACTGAATATTTCTCTAACCATGGCTATCACATCTTTGGGGAGTAACCCGCGACCTGACCTTGATCTCCAACGTATTTGTCCTTCTATTTAACTATACAGAAAGTATAAAATTTTTTAATTACTTTCTGAACGAAACAACAAACATCCCAAGACAAGAAAAAACTGAAAATATCTCAGACTCAAATCCCAAACAGGTTAGATGCGAACTCTGACAAGAGTCCCGTTCCCAAGTTCATATTTTCGGTCACGGCTGCGGTTAGACCATAACAGTTAAGCGTAATACTATTTCATTGCCTCGCATGAAATAATACGGACGTCCGTCGTCATTTATTTCTGCGGCTCACACGAGGCTTTGTGATTCTTTGCCTGAAATGCGGGGATAAATTCACTTGACACTTGCCACTAAAGGCTGCACAGAAAATGCTCGAAATTGCCCATCGCGAAATGGGATATTGTTATGACCGTTGCTGATTAAACATTTCCGGTGGTGATTCTGCTTTGAGAATGGGCACTCCGCCCCCTTCCCCCCCCCTCTCCTCTCCGCCTCCACACATCCTCCCCCACCTCCCTTTGAAACCATTAACCCATTAGATATAATTAACAGTTCGAAAGCAACAGAGGGCTAGGTGTGGGGACGGGGAAAATTTTTGCTTTGGTCAACAACGTTTGGGAAGCTCATAAAAGTGTTTTGTTTTCGGGCGCGAATTTTGTCAATTTCGTCTCTAGAAAAACAATGTTTTTGAGGCTCATACACTCTTTTATGGTTAATTTTATCTGATTCTGCAAAATGTTTATATTTTTCAGTGTTTTTTTCTCTAAAATAAAAAAAGACTTCAGCAGCCCTGATAAACTATATTAAGTTCCTTCAAATCGATTTATTTTCACAGGAAACTATAAGTTTTGTCCTAAAATTGAACTTTTCACGGACGAACTTTTCTTAACTCATTAAAACAGTATTTAGAAAGATTACATAATCTTGTTTTCATGGTAATTTTTAAGATTTCTTTTAGCAAAAAAAATGGAAGAGTTTTTGATGTTTGCGAGGTTTTGCAAAAGCCCTTTTTTGATTTTCGTGCAAACAATTATTGTTTTATTTGTAATAAATAAACTCCATATTCCTTCTCAAGGCCCCATGTAACACTGCTTTAGTTTTTATCATATTTTGTTTTTATATCAATATATACATTTATTTACCTTTTTTCATTAAATCTTTTTCTCTTTTTATGTTTCATTCTCTTTATCTTCTCACAAATAAGCATTCAGTTCATAAAAAAACTTGTTTGTCAACCTAATAATAATAATAATAATTACAATCTTACTTACACGCAATGCCAATTTTATCCAAACATATTTTTCTGCGTGTAACCTTGTGTGTCATTTTCACAAGAACACCGACAGCTTTCTAAAAGATGGTACGGAAGGCTGGTTGGCATTTGCCTTCGTCCAGCCACAGGGGTCACCCTTAGCTCTCTAGGATTCTATTAAGTATTTCTCACAGATATGATCTGACAAGCCCATAAAAAAGAAAAATTTAATTAATAATTGATGGATCAATAAAATAAAAAGAATATTTAACTGAAGCATTAAGTCAGCAGAGATGTTCATACCAGCACAGATCTTGTGGAGATCAAGTTTGAGTCAGCCTCTTCATCATAATAAGATCATGATGAAAGTGGACGTTTATCATTTATAAAAGAAAGACATTAAAAAAAAAATCGGAATTCAATCTCCACGTGGATGAAATTGAAGATATTGTCAAACATTGCGTCACACTTCACTGTTATATTAATTATGAGGCTGTTATATTGCAATGCATGCCTGAATCATAAAAATATTATTCCTAGAACGGGAATTACAGTACATGGATTTGTTAGATTTCTCTCTCTCTCTCTCTCTCTCTCTCTCTCTCTCTCTCTCTCTCTCTCTCTCTCTCTCTCACGCATACATACATTATATATATATATATATATATATATATATATATATATATATATATATATATATATATATATATATATATATATATATATGTATGTATATATATATATATATATATATATATATATATATATATATCCGTGTGTGTGTTAATTTTACAAATATTACAGGACATTGCTTCTGCTCATTTTATGAATATTAACTCAGTCATTGCTTTCAAGAGCTTTCTGACTGCATGCTACCTCTACTTTTTAGGCTTATTGTACATGTTAACTTGATAATCCCACACGGTATTTGGACGTCACTATCTCGAGAGTCAGTCAATGCGAGCACTTCCATATTACAATAATTCCTTCCAACCTTTTATACGAAAATTCGAAGAAATTATACATTTTGTATCGCATTTATTTGTTTACATTTTTCCCATCTGACAAAATCACTTAGCTAACATCTTTCACGCCTGCGCTCTTAAATTTAGTTCCTGGTATTTGTTTTGCTTTGAGCCCTAATTTGCATGCCGCGTGGGCGTTTAGAAGTTAGTCCGTGCTACTCACTTTAGAGAGCTACACACTCCGCATTTGCCTTTGGTGTCATGATGTCACAGTGCCGAACATCAGGTCTCTTTCATACCTTTGACTGTAAAAGTGCAAAATGGTTTATTGATGTTATTGATGCTTATTTGTCACTACCAAGAGGCCTATTTAGTGTGAAATTTTTCTATGTATTTATATGCTTAAGTGGCTGTTATTTTATTTTTTGGGAGCTTTACTGTAATTTTCTTTTTTACTTATTTATTTTTACATACGGCTTCTCCATAGTGTGTAAAATGTTTACCGTACAATTTACCAGGTTGTTCCTTTTAAATGATAGTGAATTTGATCAATACTTATGACTAGCATAAAAGCGATCAGTCAGTGAATAATGGAACCATTTACATAATAATAATAATAATAATAATGAAAAATTCAGAATGATGTCACTGTAAATTTATAAATATATATTAATGACTCATGCGATTATGAGATTTTTTTAAACAAAATAATAATAATAATAATAATAATAATAATAATAATAATAATAATAAAAATAATGAAGAAATCCTCTATGATTTCAGTGTGAATATATAGAGATATTAGTGACTCATACGATTATGAGGTAATAATAATAATAATAATAATAATAATAATAATAATAATAATAATAATAATAACTGAAGAACCAACGAGGAAACTCTTCACACCAAGCAGCAACAAAATCCAGCCGATATGGCAACCGAAATTTCACTGATATCCAGCCGTCATATAGACCTTGAATCCGCGTAATTAATGCATTTGTTATTGTTATTACTGGATAATACAGACATTAAATTTAATAACGTTTAATCTCGACCGCGGCGAAATAGTGGACAGTGATTTTTTATGGCTTTGTTATGGAACGGTGAATTGTTGCATATTGCTCTGATATGACATTGTGGTAAATATTATGGCCGGTTTTAGGCTCATTATTTCTCATAGCTATTTTTGTCGATAATAAGGGTTCTGTTTCGCGCTCGCTCTCTCTCTCTCTCTCTCTCTCTCTCTCTCTCTCTCTCTCTCTCTCTCTCTCTCTCTCTCACACGCTTACACACACGCACACACACACAAGCATTTACACATGCACATATCGAATAACTTTCTTACATATATATATATATATATATATATATATATATATATATATATATATATATATATATATATATATATATATATATATATATATATATATATATATATATATATATATATATATATATATATATATATATATATATATATATATATATATATATATATATATATGTGTGTGTATATATATATATATATATATATATATATATATATATATATATATATATATATATATATAAATATAAGCGAAATCGCTTATACACTGAAGTCACGTGCATCTACTGTGATTTTTTAAGCATATATATATATATATATATATATATATATATATATATATATATATATATATATATATATATATATATATATATATATATAAAATCATTAAGTTACAAATGCCGTTTAATATTCAATTCACGCTATTTCGGGAATATCCCCGAAGGAGAATTATCACCGAAGGGGATATTATAAGTGATAAATGGATTGGTACCGAAGTGCCTCGAACGCTCGACAAAGTACCCTCCAACGACTCCAGTCGATAGTCAAACCACCTAGCCATCAAAAAGGCCTTTCTCGATTAAATGGCAAAGTGGTTTGACCGTCGACTGGGGTCGTTGGAGGGTACTGTGTCGAGTGTTTGAGACACTTCAGTGCCAATCCATTTATCACTTATAATTCCCCTTCGGTGATAGTTCCCCTTCAGGGATATTCCCGAAGTAGAATGAATTGGATATTAAACGATATTTGTAGCTTAATGATTGCACAGTATATAAATCACGGCGATGAGATAAAAGTTTCATATATATCCTATTTGGTTATTACAACGAACTACAGCAAACTACAAAAACCTACTTGATTATCACAACCACTTCCAACAAACAGATTACAAAACCGCATCTGCTCATCACAACCACTAATAACAGACAAACTACAAGAGCCTATTTGGTGACCACAACCAACTACAAAAAGCAAGTTAGAAGACCCTGCGTTGTTATTACAACCATTCACAACAGACAAACACAATCAACTACAAACAAAACAACTTTAAAAACTCATTTACAACAAACATATTACAGCACCACATCTGCTCATCACAACCACAGACAACAGACAAGCTACAAGAGCCTATTCGGTTACCACAACCAACTACAACAACAAGCAAACTACAACGCCGGGCCGCTGGAAGCTGCGCTGAACGTAATTAGAGATGAAAAAGGCCGGGACTAATAAATTTGCGCCGCTGGCTATCAAATTTCGCATTCAAATTTGTCATTAAAACAATATAATTACGCTGTACAATCCCATTAGTAAATATGGAAACAAGTGAAGTAATTGCTGCGTGTGCGTACGGTGCTTCATATTTCATAATCTCTCTCTCTCTCTCTCTCTCTCTCTCTCTCTCTCTCTCTCTCTCTCTCTCTGTAAAGGGGGTAAATTATTCCGTGTCTCTATCTGTTGCTTCCCTGTGTATGTATGTATATATTAATACATTTGTGTGTGTATATGTATATGTATATGTATATGTATATATATACATATATATAGGCAGTTTAATCTGTCACTCTGTGTTAAATACTAAACTGCTCTCTCTCTCTCTCTCTCTCTCTCTCTCTCTCTCTCTCTCTCTCTCTCTCTGTGTGTGAAGGGGTAAATTATTCTGTGTCTCTCTCTGTTGCTATATATATATATATATATATATATATATATATATATATATATATATATATATATATATACATACATATAAAAACACACACACATATATAATATATGGCAGTTAATCTGCCACTCTGAGTTAAATACTAAACTCTCTCTCTCTCTCTCTCTCTCTCTCTCTCTCTCTCGCTTTTCAGGAAAGCAATTTCCTTTCTCTGTCTCACTATAAAACGACAAATTAATCTATTCCCCTACTATTTGCTGTTAGCTGGCAAGCAAATACCATTAATGGAGGAGTGATTACATGATGTTATTCCGGCTTTTGTTATGTGATAAAATAATGTCTGTTACTCTGTTTGTCTGGTTTCTGATTGCGGGTTGGCTCCAGTACTTTGTGAATATATCAATTTGAAATTCATTATTATTTGATATACATACTGTTCTGTTTAATTTGTTTTAATATTATATTATATATATATATATATATATATATATATATATATATATATATATATATATATATATACAGTATATGTATATAAAAATACTGTATATACAGAACTATATATATATATATATATATATATATATATATATATATATATATATATATATATATATATATATATATATATATATATATATATATATATATATATATATATATATAAATAAATCTATATATATAGATATATATATATATATTATATGTATATAAATCTGTGTATATATACACATATATATGTGTGTATTTATATACGTAAATAATATATAATATATATGTGTATATATATTCTTATTTATATATGTAAACTGTTTGGAAACGGCAATTTCTAGTATGTTGTGTTAGCTACAGCAAAACCTTTTTCATCACAATACACTCTAATTAATGAAGCTGGTGGATAAGGAGGAAATGAAGTGACGGAGGTGGGATTGGGAAGAGAGAGAGAGAGAGAGAGAGAGAGAGAGAGAGAGAGAGAGAGAGAGAGAGAGAGAGAGAATCATGTCGGACTAAACAGAAATCCTCATGTTTTCATATTTTTCTCTCCACCTGAAGTATCCAGGCAGTAGTCACCGGACGGAGAGAGAGAGAGAGAGAGAGAGAGAGAGAGAGAGAGAGAGAGAGAGAGAGAGAGAGATTTCCCTATACCTGAAAAATAGAGAATAGGGTAAAGATTAAGACTGAGAAAATGAAGCACAGCAAAGGATAAAAATGTATATTCACACCCAATCAGCGACACTTTCTGATCATGGCCGAAGCGATAATACTTTCTACAGAAATATCTTGAGAGTAATATAATCGAATAACAAGTAAAAAATGCGCAGAAGTTTCTTCGGCGCAATAGAGTTTTCTGTGCAGCGTATAATCAAGGCCACCGACAATAGATATACCTTTAGGTGGTCTCGGTATAATGCTGTATGGGACGCGGCCCATGAAGCTAACCAAAGCCCGGTGGTGGCCAGAAGCACGATTATGGCTAACTTTAATCTTAAATAAAATACAAAAAAACTACTAAGGCTAGAGAACTGCAGTTTGGTAAGTTTGATGATTGGAGGTGGATGGTCAACATGCCAATTTGCAGCCCTCTAGCCTCAGTAGTTTTTAAGATCTGAGGGCGGACAGAAAAAGTGCGGGCAGGAAAACGTGCGGACAGAATAAAGTGCGGACGGACAGACAAAGCCGGCACACTAGTTTTCTTTTACAGAACACTAAAAAGGGAGAAGAAATCCTCATTCTTGAGCCTCCAGAACATGGAAGGAGACGAGGAGACAGACAGCAATTAAGGAATCAAGAGAGGAAAACTCCTCGCTGAGTCTTCTCCCCTTCCAAGCATCTCCAGTTAGTGACGGTGGTTCCCAGGACTTCGTCGCTTAGAGCCTCATTCTTTCCGTCGGCGATATTCTACGCCATTAACTCGCTCATTAACAACAGTCGTTGACGACAACAACAGCAGTCGACGCGACTCGTGTTTTCCGAGGTCTCTGTCGGTTCCTGCTTTATCTCGAAATAACAATTAGCGGAAAGCGCCGATGGTCCCTGCTTAAAAAGCGGTTCACCTGACGAGGTCTGTGCCGCCATATTTTCCGCTTTAATTAGCGACAGCTACCGGGATTATTATTAAAGGTAGATAGGTGATAAGCATGTATACATAAACACACACACACTCATATATAGAAGCATGTGTGATATATATATATATATATATATATATATATGTATGTATGTATAGGTATACATATATATATATATATAATATTATGTATATATACAGTATATAATATTTATATACATTATATATATATATATATATATATATATATATATATATATACATATATATATTTATATACATTATATATATATATATATATATATATATATATATATATATATATATATATATATATAATATTCATGTATACTGAGTTCCCATTTACTATAGTAACCTTCCTCTCAATTCCTAATCCTAATTCTTAACACTGCATCAACGCTATCACATACAATATACACACACATACACGCACAAACATATACAAACATACACTTCTTACATAGTTTATGAACTGTTGCAAATTCAAAGCAGCTCCTTATCAATTATTATGAGCAAGTACACGAGTGTATGTATATAGCCAATACACTAATTGGTAGATTTACATGTCGGCTGTAACAATAACATCTTCTTCCACTGCTTGGATGGGGGCGGA
>NC_089794.1:13795102-13807602 GCF_040412425.1 Macrobrachium rosenbergii | reverse complement strand
GGATCGTTGGAAAACCTGTTCTTTTACCCCGAATCGGGTCAGTGATTTCCACCGAGTCGACGAGTGAGCTAGCGAGCGAGCGAGCGAGTCGGTCGCCTCTCGTTATAAAAACGCCTCATCGCACAAGCCTTCGTTCTTATAAATTAGGAAATTTAATAGCCACGAGATGTTAAGCGCAGGAATGCCTTGTCGTTTGAGGGATGTGCTTGCCGAATTGCCGAGCTGTGCTTTTGGCGAGTTAAAATGTAAATGCGATAAGAATGTCCTTGGTATCTCGTCGGGGTCTGTGATCAGAGCCTGTTGCATTGTCTCGCTGTCAGGTTGTCAGGTGACAATTTTGGCCATTCGAAATAGAAACGAATGCAGAGGCTCGGGTATTTAATCAAATGCCTCTTAATGACCCAAGAAAGGAAGATAATTGGTTTTAAATAGGCGAAATCTCTCTCTCTCTCTCTCTCTCTCTCTCTCTCTCTCTCATGCTATCAAAAATGAGCAAGGGTTCAGAAAAGGCTCTGCCATAATTATGAAAGCAAAGCTCCTTAGCCGTTTAACCCATTATAGAGTAATACTTCTCTCCCACTCTGCTCCTTATCTTTGCTCAGCCAACAAAGAAATGAAAACACTGAACTTTCCCCCTTTGAAGACCTGAATAATCCCCATTAATTCCAACGAGAAGCATTACAAATTCTCATTGTCTGCGGCATTTTATCAACTCTCCAGTCTGCCAAGTTGTACAATGGATGGAGAACCTTTTTGTTATTACGAACCGTTCACTTTCTAATCTCATAAGGCGAGCAGTAGGTGGGCTCGTTCATTTCGTACGTGTTTTGGATATCCAGATCATAATAATTCCTTTCGGGCCAACAGATTCTAGGCTGAAACTTTCGCTACCGGCGAGCTGGTCGTTATCTGCGGCTGCTCTCTCTCTCTCTCTCTCTCTCTCTCTCTCTCTCTCTCTGTGTCTGTGTGTGTGTGTGTGTGTGTGTGTGTGCGATTATGTTAAACATTAAACTGGAAAACTGTTCGTACAAATTGCAATTTTAACTTCGGTCCATCTAGCTATCTATCTATTTATCTATTTATTTAGCTATCTATCCATCTACCTAAAAAATACAATATTCCTTGAAGGTTTTTGTTGCAAGTCATGCTTTCTAGTTGTAAAATCATCCCCTCCCTCTTCCCCCATCCCCCCCACACTATATTTCATTAATAATTATATGAGAGTTTGTATACAATTAATACTTTCTCTTTATGTTTATTTCATTATCCCCAACTTACACCTTCTCTCTTTTTTGCATTATACTATTAATATTTTCTCGGACATAACAGAGAGAGAGAGAGAGAGAGAGAGAGAGGTAACAATTAACGGGAAAAATCAAGTCCCACGTTCCAGCCTTAATCATAAACACACTTTAATAGGACTTGCCTGTTGGGTCTTTCCATTCAAGCCCACGAAGTGACTTCTCTCACAGAACCCGAACATAAAGGAATTACCCAGATGTGACGGTGGAGAGAAAAAAAATATTCCAGGGCATCATCTCAAGCATGCTTTGACCGTTATGACCGCCAGGCCTGATAGCCCCCAGCCAGTTATCACGAACTCAGCCTCTGCCCAACAGAATTTCTTGTATAATTACACCAATTTCACACCCTAGTCCTTATTCTCATGGGTCTGTTTCATGCTCCATATCTCCAATCACCAACTCCTTAAATGCCATGTTTTTGGATGCCCGAATTACCGTCTTTCTCGATATCTCAGTGCCCATCTTTCTGGACCCCCAAATTGTCATTATTCTTGTTACTCCTTTTCGGACTGCTAAGCGTCTTTATTACCCGCGTATAGTGTCTCTCAGTACTTATTCCTAACTTCTTCTATAGTCCTCTTACCATCATCCTGGATAACTCACTTCCAATCATCTTTGATGCCAAGCCTGCCATCTTTCATGATACCCGAATTCCCGTCATGTTTGATACCAAGCTCCTTTTTTTTTATTTCACTGATACCCTGCTCTATTTTTTCAATTCCTTGATACCCAGCTCCTTTTCTTCCTTTGATACCTCAAATCCCCTCATGCTTGATGCCCTTCCTTTTTTCTTGATACCCCAGTGCCACTCATGGTTGATACCCAGCTCCTCTTTGTCATATTCCATCTCCATCATGCTTGATGCCCAAGCTCCTTTTTTTTTTCATTGATACCCTGGTTCCCATTGTATTGATAAACTGCTTTTCTCCCTTGATATTTCAGTTCCCATTATTCTTGATACCCAACTTTTTTTTCCTTGAAATCCAGTTCCCATCATGCTTGAAACCCAGCTTCTTTTTTTTTTTCCTTGATACCCAATCCCACGTCCTGATTGATATTCAGTTCCTATTTTTCCTTGAGGCCCCAGATACTTGTATCCCAGCTCATTTTTTTCCTTCATACCTCATTTCTCATCATGTCTGTTACCCACCTTTTTATTCTTCATCCCCAAGTTCCCATCATGCTTGATACCCAGCTCCTTTTTTTCCCCTAAGACACTACAGTTCACACCATGACTTATACAGCTTCTTTTTTCCGTGATACCCAAGTACTCATCAAACTTGGTGCCCACTGCCCAGCTCCCTTTTTTCCTTGATACCCTAGTACTCATCATGCTTGATGCTCAGCTCCTTTTTTTTTTTCTTTGTACCCCTGTACTCCCCATGTTTGATGTCCAGCTCCTTTTTTGCCTCGATACCCCAGTACTCATCATGATTGATGCCCAGCTCCCTTTTTTCTTTGATACCCCAATACTCATCATGCTTGATACCCAGTTCCATTTTTTTCTTGACACCCCAGTACTCATCATGCTTGATGTCAAGCTCCTTTTTTCCTTTGATACCGCAGTTCTCATCATGTTTGGTGCCCAACAACTTTTTTTTCTTTAATACCCCACTTCCCCCCATGCTTGATGCCCAGCAACTTTTTTTCCTGCCTTGATACTCAGCAGCTTCCCGTCATGTTTGATACCAACTTCTTTTTTCATTGACACCTCTGTTCTCATCATGCTTGACTCTCAGTTCATTATTTTTTCTTGATACCCTAGTTATATTATGCTTGATACCCAGTCCCCCTTTTTTTTGTTGATACCCCAGTTGTCAATATGCCCGATGCCCAGCTCCCCTTTTTTCCTTTGATAACCCAGTGCTTGATACCTAGCTTCTACTTTCTTAGCATCAAAGTTCCCATTGTGACTGATACCCAGCTCCTTTTATTTCCTTAATACCTCAGTTCATATCCTGATTGATACCAAGCTACTTTTTTCCTTTCATACCCCGCTTATCAACAGGCTTGATGTCCAGCTCCCTTTTTTTTTTTTTTTACCTTGATGCCCCAGTTCCATCATGCCTGATACCCAGCTCTATTTTTATTTCCCTGATACCCTAGATCCATTGTGTTTGATACCCAGCTCCTATTTTTATTTCCTTGATGCCCCGGTTCACGCCATGACTGATGCCATGCCCCTATTTTCCCTTGATACCCCAGATACCCAGCTCCTTTTACTTCCTTGATGCTCCAGTTATCATTATACTTGACACCACGATCCCTTTTTTTTCCTTGATACCCCAGTTCCATCACGTTGGATACCCAGCTCCTTTTTTTCATTGATGCCCCTGTTCAATCGTGCTTGATACCCAGCTCTTTTTATTCCCTTGATAAAACAGTTCCCATCATGCTTGATACCCAGCTCCTTTCATTTTCTTGATACCCCAGTTCCCAGTATGCTGGATACCCAGCTCCTTTTCTTCTGGGTGCACAGTTTCTTTCGCCTCACGTTTGATACCCAGGCCCTTTTTATCCTCGATACTCCACTATTCATCATC
Organism: Macrobrachium rosenbergii; assembly: GCF_040412425.1. NCBI lineage: Eukaryota > Metazoa > Arthropoda > Malacostraca > Decapoda > Palaemonidae > Macrobrachium > Macrobrachium rosenbergii. The sequence continues at coordinate 13,803,755 of NC_089794.1, read as the reverse complement.
CCTGATACCCAGTTCTCCATCTTCCTCAATACCCAATTTTTCATCACCCTGGATGCCCAAATACCCATCTCTTTCAGCAACCAACTCGCATCCTCCTCCATTCCCTTCCACCAATCCCACGCTAAAATACCTTCAACACCCCGAGGGGTAAAGCCCAAGCTAGGTCAGCATCACTGGGCCGTAGAAGGGCACTCGAAGGGAAAGTGAGTCAAGACGTGACCAGCAGTCATAAAACCGGACATGCCCCAGCCACGCCCCTCATGCCACACCTCCCTTCACCCATACAATGCCCCCACCAGGAGCTGCACACCGTTGGAGGCTCCTAAATTATAAGAATTATTGAGCCGTTTGATATACGAAGTCTATAGCGCCAGTAGGTTCGGCTTTGTACGTTGGAATTAAATGGTTTTGGCGAGGATAAACAGGAGGCTTCTCTCTCTCTCTCTCTCTCTCTCTCTCTCTCTCTCTCTCTCTCTCTCTCTCTCTCTCTCTCATATATGTATGTATGTATGTATGTATGTATGTATATATGTATATATATATATATATATATATATATATATATATATATATATATATATATATATATATATATATATATATATGTATAATAATATATTTATTTTATATATATGTATATAAAATATATATGTATAATATATATATTTATATATACATATATGCATATATACTTATATATATTTATATATATACATACACACATACGTATACATATAAATTAAATACAGTACTATATATACAGTATACTGCTAAGGGTAAAGCAGTCATCTCACTCTCTCTCTCTCTCTCTCTCTCTCTCTCTCTCTCTCTCTCTCTCTCTCTCTCTCTCTCTCTCTCTCTCTCTCTCTCTCTCTCTTTAATTCATTCAAAACTGCACACATCCACAGCCTAAACACTCATGATGCATTCACCTCATTTATTGTAGTTATGTGCTTAACATTCAAAAGATTCAACAATATTCAATGAATTGAAGAAATTTGCAAAATTCTTTCGGTTAATGATGATTCATGTGCTAAGAATACAACAGCGGTAGAGAATGAAAATCCATTTTATGGACTTGAACACTGGTGGTGGCAGGCTTTGAATGAATGAATGAAAAATGAGAGAGAGAGAGAGAGAGAGAGAGAGAGAGAGAGAGAGGTGACTTCTTTCCTCTTAGTAGTATCATAAGTATATATATATATATATATATATATATATATATATATATATATATATATATATATATATATATATATATATATATATATATATATATATATATATATATATATATATATATATATATATATACATATATATTAATTATATATATATTTATATATATACTCTGTACATATACATATATATATATATATATATATATATATATATATATATATATATATATATATATATATATATAATATATACATATATATATATAAGAAGAAAAGGTTGATAACTCAACATTTTCTCAACCTAAAATAACTTGTGAAAACTGGAGAGAGAGAGAGAGAGAAACATTCCTTTAAAACGCCTTCTGTTTGTCCACATCTAAAGAATTTTCGTCCGGCCAAGATTGAATGTATTGCAGCCACGACGTATATACAGCACATTCACCTAGCCACAAGCTTACGAGAACATTCAAAATGTAAAGGCGTTTACACTGAGTGAAGAACCGCCCTCGTTCAGACAGATGAAGAAACATCATTCACTTTTAGAGAGGAAAAAGGTTCTGTCGTTTTCCCGAAAAGGGAATTCTGTCTCCCTTGACGGAAGCGGTCTTTGTTTTGAGAAGGCTATGAATGGTTTTTGTGCTACAAAGGACTACGAATTGACAGCGATTTACGTAAGTGGAGAGAGAGAGAGATAAGTTTTATACATATATATATATATATATATATATATATATATATATATATATATATATATATATATATATATATATATATATATATATGTATATTATATATACATATATGTATGTGTGTGTGTGTTTGTGTGTGTGGGTGGGTGTAAGCTTGTAAGTTTGCTCTCTCTCTCTCTCTCTCTCTCTCTCTCTCTCTCTCTCTCTCTCTCTCTCTCTCTCTCTCTCTCTCTCTTCATTATCATATATATATAAATATATATATATATATATATATATATATATATATATATATATATATATATATATATATATATATATATATATATATATATATATATATATATATATATATTCTTTCTGTATCTCTCTCATTAAATAAAATATACGGTCTCTTTTTTCTCCCTTCACTCTCTCACTTACTATATAAAATACGGATACAATTTCTCTCCTACCTCGAGTAAAAAAAAAAAACATGTTTTTCCCCGTCCATGTTACAGATCAGTGCTTCCAACATCTGGGTTTCAAAGTACCAGAGCAAATAAAAAAAAATGGGAGGAATAAAATATAGATAATAAAAAGGTGTGAGCAAAGCATACATGGCGGAACGCACTCCAAGACTTAATGACCAATAAAATCGAAGGGATAAAAAGATAAAGAAAAAAAAAGGAGAGCAGACGGATGTTGGTGAAAAAATAGAAATGTGGTGGGAGAAATAACGAACTGTGTTAACCAGAAAAAATAGATAACTGAAAGGAATGAAAGTCCAAAACAGAAAGATAAAGTAAGTGTAACGGTAATCACAAAATGCAAAAGATGGATTAGAAGAAACAGGCAATTATAATGAGGAGAAGGAAAAATGGAAAAGACAATTAAGTAAAAAAGAAAAAAAAGAAATTGTTCATAGTTTTTACTTAAATAATTGTTAATTCAAATAAATTTATTGCCATTGCAGAAACGAACACCTGCAAGGCTGGCCGATTTCCACCCTGATGCCTGACTGCATGAACGCACCCTTTCCTTCCTTGACTGAGCATAACGGAAGACGTCAGCCATGTCAAGGCTCTCCCATTTCGCCTCCCACTGGAGTCAATCATGCATGGAAAATCATTGTTCCTTTATAATACGACGACATACCCTGATCATCTCCCGCCTTCAACCCCCCTCCCGCAGCCCCCAACTCCTCCAGCCCCATCTGGAAGACCTCTTTTCGTGACCAGACATTCTCGTTCAGCTTCTCGCTGTCTTGTAAAGGGTCGCGTTCCGGACGTGTTTTACAGGTCACGTTCAGGAAGTGTTCAAATGGCCGTGTTCAGGATGCTTTCTATGGGGAACGTTCAGGACTTGCTCTACGGTTTTTGTTCAAGCATCGATTACCATCAATAAAAATAAAGATTTATTCTACAAAACACGTTCATAACGTGTCCCTTGGGATGCAGTGATTCTAGACTAAATGCCTCGTCCAGGAGGAGTCACATTCTAAATATGCTCTTTTGGGGTTAACATTCTTGACGTCCTCCACAAATTCCTTTCAGGGCGGATTCTACAGGTTATGTAAAGGCTGCGTTTTCAAAACATTCTAAATACACTCTTTGCACAGGTCACGTTCATGATAAAATTGTCCAACGAGTCACGTTCGTGATGTATTCTATGAGACACGGAGATGGCGCTTTCCAAGGATCTCATCCATGACAGAATTTGGTTCAGTTTAAAGGCGAGTTCTATAAGACGCATTCAAAAGGAGTTTAATGTGTGCCATGTTAATGAGACGGACTGAAGTTATGTAAATGATAGTTTTCTTTGAATTTAAGTGAAAGACAACTGCAAGTATTTGTGACGCAGAGTGGAAAATGGTTCTAGTAGACAAAACCTCAAGAAACCTTCATTTTCTCTGGGTTTGGCTACAGCTAAGTTAACCTCATATCCTCAAATACCCTGTTCTGTACATTTTTTTACGTATCAAAATACTGCTTTTTGACGTTTCTGATCCATTACTGACTGAAGAGAGCTAAAAGTTCTTGGGATTTTAAATGACAAGTTTATTGAAAAGTGTGAGAAATCGAGAAATTAAGGGCAATGTGGTTAGTACAATTAATTACTTGCGTATCTGGTCAAAAAGTGACCAGGATATATCATGTATATATATATATATATATATATATATATATATATATATATATATATATATATATATATATATAATATATATATATATATATATATATATATATATATATATATATATATATATATATATATATATATATATATATATATTGTTGTGTGTGTGAACTGCTAAAGTAGATTTTTTAAAAATCGATTTCTTGCAATAATTTAAAGAAAAATAACCTGGAGTTCAAATTTCGAGGAAGATCCCAACAGCACAACATAAAACATGAGGAACCTTCTTAACACAGTAAAGTACCCAGTCCCTCGTTGTCTATTATATCATCAAACGAGACTATTGCTCGAAATACAAGTTATGCGGCATTTTCTAAAAACCGAGTCGATACTGATTGGAAATCAATGACTTTCAAATCGCGTTTATATCGTTAGTTATTAAGCTATAACCTTGCATTTTCTTTAAACTGAGGCTAATTCTATGCAAATTATGCTTATGTCACAATTTCTGGAAAATGTTTATTAGTTTTTGAGATATTTGCAAAAATTTGCCGGTTGCTTCTGATGCTATGACCTTACATTTTCTTTAAACTGAAGCCAATTCTACGTAAATTATGCTTATAAGACGATTTTTGAGAAACTGTATTAGTTTTTGGGATATTTGCAAAAAATATGCGGGTATGTCTTTTTCCCCTACAGTTTTTCAATCCCTGCACTACAGTGTGCTTTATCATGTTTTCAATGTGTAAATACCAGAGGTATTTTTTGTATTGATACTTCGTGTTGTTTTAAAATTTGGTATAGTAACAATAACACGATTCGCTCCAAACACACCCCAAAAATTTTTTTCTTTTTAAAAGTAGCGCCAAAAATTTCCAAAATTATTGTTACACATACCTAATAAACACCAGTGGACATAAATAATCATGTCATGGAGTATGTTAATCATAATCCTAACAAACCTGTGAATAATAATTTATCATGAAGGTAATGGTGATACATGCAAAAAAAAAAAAAAAAATGAGTATTGTCACACAGTTAATAAACATTAGTGAACATGGGAGATATTAGTAATCATCCCGACAGAACAGTAAATAATGAATAATGATGAAGATAATGGTGATGCATGCAAAATAAAAATCAATAATAGATGCAAAGGCATGAAAAATAGATGAATAATGGCAAAAAATGGTTGTACTTACCAAACTTTGAGAAGTTCTGTTCTTCTTTATTTTTGCAGAATAATCACTTGCATTAATTCACAAATAAGAAGAGGTATTCAAAAAGGAATCGAGGGAGGACAGCAATGGTGAAAAGACCACGTCACAATTCCCGTTGAAATTAGGCCGACACGACAAAAAGACTGGAACATGGACCCAGTCGTCTTCACAGAGTTTGGCAGTCTTCATTCCATTGGGAGCAACAGATATTTTTACATTCTGTGCCTTTTGTTCTTACTCAAGGCGAAAGACATCTGTTCCAGTCCACCTCCCACCAACAAGAGTTTTGGCGAGCCGCTCACAGGTGTTGCAGGCGTCCTTCTTCTTCACAGGGTGAAAATTGATGTGATAATGGAACCTGAAAATCTTGTCATATTTTAACTTCACCACTGTGACACCAGGCTGGCTGACATCCATTCAGTCATTTTATTTTTATTAAGGTGCCCTAATGCTGTTGAGGTGTGACTACAAATATTGCCAGTTTAAGATGTGTTTAAGGTATGGTGGCAGAAGTTGTGTTCATGGACGACCTGTTATTTTACCAGGCGAAGGGGTTGGGGTCCTTTATTGTTGGTCCTACCTCAGATTACTTTTCCATAGCAAACTGGGTTCACATAGCGGTTTTGCATAAATGGAGAGATAGGCAGCCCTGCAAAGTGGTACTTCTTTGTCCTTGAAAGTAACAGAGTAACTCAGTGTCCACTTCTCGCTATTTTCTTGATGGGTTCCCTGCGAATACTTCTTTGCAAGCATGCTATCTGCAAATTGTAGCCCCCATTGACCCGTATGCTTTAAAGATCATTAACCGCCTCATCCAGCTCTTAAGAAAAACGCCCGTTCTTGTAGTAGCAAGTGGAACCGACCTTAACACCACTTGCTACCCTCTTCACCTTTACCTATTATGCCACTGCCTTGCTCAGTAATAACACCATCACCAAGATTTACTATCGGAACTGCCTCCTATTCTTCACAATCACCATCATTCGAAAACGAAATATCATCCAGAATAGCTGTACCTGCACCATAGAAGCCACCGACACGCAGTTATTGTCCTTTTTGCTATTTTTTTTTTTTTTTTTACACTATTCTGGGACGGCAGGCCACAATGATCACTTCATTTGAATCTGCATTGTCTAAACTCACTATAGCCATAATATTATCTCTCTATAATTAATAATACCGACGATATTATCGATAAGGTTGTTTATTTACCGGGAAACCACGTGCTCCAATGAATACTGAACATTACGAGCGTTGATTGGCTCTCACGAGACATTTGCAAAAGCGCTGATTGGTTGGCCCAAAATACGGAGTGTAAATTTAGTTTCTATGGCAAGTAGCCCTTATAACGGCACTCCAGGAACATGGTGAGTGGATCAGCTGGTCTATTGCATGGCGTGTAACATGATTCTCGATGACAATACCCTCATAATGCTTCTTCTGGTGATAAACGCTTTGCATTGTAAACGACCATGATGGAGGCTGTCATCATTGGTTACTATTATCCAATCTATGTTGCCAGATACCACATTTTTTTTTAAGAATGCTTTCAAGCTCTCGAAATAAATTATGGTATTTTTCTCGTTTTTGTATAGTTGGAGATTGAATAAGAGATGAGCTCTCAAAGTTCTCAAAGTATTATTTTCCTTATTTGAAACAGTTGCCAAGTACTCTAATTTGTCATCTGTTAATACAGACGGTGGAGTACACAACTGGGTCATTTGAATGTAAAATAACATCCACATTATGTTTTCTTCGGCTGTCATTCAGTCAGTTTTACAGGATATTAAGCACAAATACGTAGCTTCAAGATGAAATCGAACTAATACACCAGAAAAATAGATTTATAATGAATTCTAGCCATTGATGCTTATAATTTCTTGGTATTTCCAAAGTATAAACACCCACTGTTTCCATGGAAGCGCATTCGATTTCCCATTCATAAAATTTTCTGCTTTCACACTGGCTGCCAAGACTCGTTTTAAGGACAGTTTTATTTTACTACAGTCAACATGTAATTTTAAACCAGTGCCATTCATATCACTGTGGTGTCTAAAAAATACGATCAAATAATTTATTTTCTTTTTATATTATTATTTATTACTTCTTTCTTCAACGCTGCAGCTGGGCAAGATAAGTTGCCAACTTGTCCTTAGCTATCCAATTAAACATTGCAAGGAAACTTTGCGTTGTTATGCACTGTTTTCCAGTGGACTGCAGAGTTGTGCAATATCTACATTTAGCACTTGATCAAAACGAATATATGTTACAGTAAGATTGTGACACCAGGGATTTCATGAAATCCCTGAATTTTTTAGGGAATTCGTGAATTCGCCAATTCACTTAGGAACATTTGATCCCCGAGAGGCTAGTACTAAACATGGCGAAACAATGATTCATCTACACTGTTTCGCCGTGCTTAGTACTAGCCCTTGGGCGATCAAATGTCCCTAAGTGCATTTGATCACATTTGATCCCCGATGGCTAGTACTAAACACGGCAAAACAGAGTAGATGAATCACTGTTTCGCCGTATTTAGCACTACCCTTTAGTACTAGCCTCTTGGGCTAGTACTAAGTACGGCGAAACAGTGTCGATGAATCACTGTTTCGCCGTGTTTAGTACTAACCTCTCGGGGATCAATTGTTCCTAAGTGAATTGGTGAATTCCGAATTCCCTAGACAACTTCAGGGATTTCGTGAAATCCCTGGTTTTAGAAGCTTACTGTAACATATATACTAGGAAGTTCTGCTTTCATATTAAGCCTGCTAGACGAAACTAAATGCCATTCCAAGAAAATCAGATCTGTTATCATTTTCAAAAATAAAGCTTAGTTGATACATCGAGATCAGGTATATACTGAGGCGATAGTGATCAGTGTCACAAATACTCGAGCATTAAAAGGTGTCTGTGAACACCAAAGAAGGTAAAAAAAAATCCCCAATTTTCAAAGAATTGATAATGATCAATATTTGTACTCGTGACGATAATAGACATTCATCCTCTTATCGTAATCGAAAATATTTTAATCATTGCAAAGGAAGTTTTTGCCCAAGTGCATAATTCTAAAGTTTACATATACAGGCATGCATATACATAAGTATACAGAAATATTTTAAACTTTCAATATTGCTCTTAGAGTTTATTTGATTCAAACTTCTCCTTTTCTTTCAAATTGGCTATACATGAAGTAGTATTTCTGAGAGAAAGTTGTCAAATTATTCGTTCAAATGCCTAGAGAGAGAAGAATGAGATCGCGCACAGATTTATTGCGAAATGAATCGACAGTTCGTCTTCTTAATTGGACTAAGAACTGGTTTTGCTTGAAAAAGTTACTAGTAATCGGTCCTTACAATGAAATGCAATTGCAGTGTATTGCATTTTCCTCCAAAATCTTTTGCTTTTAGTTTATACAGATTTTATTGTTTTGGGTTAATTTATA
>NC_089794.1:13772602-13780102 GCF_040412425.1 Macrobrachium rosenbergii | reverse complement strand
AATAATAATAATAATAATAACAATAATAATAATAATAATAATAACTACTTTGCCTCTATTCGTAATAAACATCAGCATTCATAATTCTACAATGTACCGTACCCATTAAATTCTGTTTTACCCTCTATAACATTTGTTCTAATTTGAATATTAGAGGAGATTTTACCATAAAAGCGCCTTAATGAACATTTGACCGAAGACCTTCCTAACGAAATCATGAAAATCATCTGTGAAACACACACCTGGTCAAAATGGCCCAAAATCCATCAGTTTATGAATATTAAACACCAAATCCACGCTAAAAGTTTCCTAATCTCTTTATACTATTAGAAGCGAATTATTTTGTAACTTTTTTTTGTCTTTCCACGAAATGGAGGTTATTTTTCAAGAGCTCTTGTTTATCCTGTTTTGTTTTTGTTTTTTTTAACTTCTGAGTGAAGCTGGAAGTAATTTTGATCAATTAGTTTTTTTTATTTTTCGTTACAGAAAATTTATTTCAAATTTTTTTTTCTTGTAAATGGTCTGAAATGTTTTGTTTTTTGGTGGATATAAAGAAATGGTACAAATAATAGCCACCAAATTAGCGAGAAAATATTGTATATGATGTTGCCAAAGTTACAAAGGTACTAAAAATAATTATTTCCTGGTGTTATTTTGCAATACAAGAAGTCTTGCAAATAATGTTCTTAAAATTATCGTATTAGAGATAGTTGTGACAATACTAAGAAAAAAAGCAATAATAATCATGATATTTTTGCTTTGTTTGAGGAAGAAACAGGATAAAAATAAATAATTAAACAATTTTTTATCAATAGGTCAGACTCCGGAGGCCTACACCAGGTAAAGTTTAGCATCACTGGGTCTGGTCGGTGTTTGTCTGGGTGACCATCACTGAATGCCAGACCTCGTTAATACAACAACTCCGAAGGCCATGACTCTTATTGTGACTTGTGATATGGGTTACAATGAGGCCTGAGAGAAAAACAGAGTGACTGATGGAGTCCCACAGTTTGTTTGGGCATTGCAAGTGACATAAAAATAAGTAATATATCTATATAGCTTTATTTTTTTTAAATAAAAAGTCTTATAAAACAGAAATACTACATAGCAGAATGTAAGAACAGTAATTAAAGATGTGTAAAAAGATAGTTAATGTTAGAATAAGGAAAATGATGAAAAAGGTAGCATTTTAAAATGTCTAATGACATTACAGAAAGAGAACCCACATTTTCTCTGACAGAAAAAAAGATGTTACGTTTTCAAAGTTATCCGTTTTGTGTTTAAGAGGGATTAGAAGCTATTATGAGAAGTGAAGCCCAGCTGACGAAGAGATTAGGAAAGCTGGTAAGGGTTATTAGGGGAAGATAAGTTGAATGGGCAATTGAGAGAGAAGAGTTGAATAGGCAATTGAGAAAGAAAAGGTGAATGGGCCATTGAGGAAATGGAAAATCAGAGAGAAATAGGAGTGGATGTCAGGAAAGATTAACTCTTGAAATATACCAAAAGACACCAAGAGGTTTATGGCAATAGTTAGAGGAAAATGTTTACGCTGTAAAAGATAAAATGGAACTTGAGCTGACGGTGATATTTTTCGTCTCTTTATATGAACCAGATTCCTCTGGCCTGGGCTACAAAAGGACATGAAGATTCCACTCCTAATTGTCTACGCATCTTTAGATAAAGGGTGAAGGTAAAAAGGATTTACTTTCCTAGTGAGGTTGGTAAGGCTGTGTGTTTGCAACTCTGAAGGTGCGAGTTCAAACCCCGCTAGAGATATTAAACTATTCTCTCATTTATTTGTCAGTTAAAATATATATATATATATATATATATATATATATATATATATATATATATATATATAATGTATATATACACACATATATATATATATATATATATATATATATATATATATATATATATATATATATATATTCATTCTCTCCTTATCATGCAAACACCTTTACTCTCTTCGTGCATAAATTTATCCCATCCTCTCTCTCTCTCTCTCTCTCTCTCTCTCTCTCTCTCTCTCTCTCTCTCTCTGTGACTAGTAGATGGAAAAGCGCATTCAGCACAAGGCGGATAATCCCCGACTTACTTTGGAAAAAAATTCCATCAGCATAAAGCTTATTACTCTCACAAAATACTCTGCAATCTAAGTGCTCCAATTTCCTGAGTCTCTGTGCACTTTATAAAGGATGCACGTTCATATATATATATATATATATATATATATATATATATATATATATATATATATATATATATATATATATCGTCACTGCCAAGTCGAAGTGGCGTATCTCAGTTTTTTCACTTTTTCAGGAGAGCCATCTAAAGTTTTTGAGCTAATGTTTCTGTTAACTGCTCGTTTAATCCTGAAGGTAGTAAAAATAAAATTGGCATACAGTTTTTCAAAAGAATGTAGTTTGCCTTAGGTGTAATATAATTACAAAAATTCTACTCTTTCTTATGCTTAGGGGGGGTTGAAATAGATACGCCCTTTCGTCTTTTACGAAAAGTTTTTAAATTTCAAAAACTTTAGTTACGCCTTAGTTGTTTCCTTTAATCTCTTAAGAGAAGGATCTGAATTTACAGAATATATTAATTATGCAGAAGATGTGTCTCCTTTTCTTATGAACATTCCCTTCCTTACCCTTCACGTTGTCGTAGAGAGCATTATTTTGATTACTTCATCATTGAGGCTGTTTTTTTTATTGGTTTTATTAGTTTGCCGGTTTGTTCATTCACGACATGGAAAGTGAACTTATTTGTACTACTTTTTTCAGTGATGTTTCGGAAATGACCCGGGGAAATTATCGCTTGGGTAAACATTTCATGATGCTAGAGAATAATATGCAAAAAGCTAACTCATTATGGATGTAATCAAAAATAATAATAGATAAGTCAAACTCTGTTGACAATACTTATTAAAACACTTCCTTGGGTCAGCCTGCATTCGCTGCTTCAATGTTATAGATCTGGAAGCGTTCAATTAGTGACTAATTTTGAGAAAATTTTATCAAAGAACTATTTTGCACCATTACTTCTCTCGTCCAATTAACAGAATTTCCTCGGTCGTCTATTCTGATGGGTAGTATACAAAGACTTTTGCCATTGTCTTACAATCGAGAAAATGAGGAGTCTGGACTGGATGAACAAAATAAGGATTGTTTTTCCTTGCTAGTCAAAAAATGGGTATTAATTTAGAAGTCACATAAAGGTCACCAACATTATCAAGGGCAGTGCTAATGGCACTGTGTGCAGAAACCACCTTCGTTTTGGCCGTGATAGGCCTTGAAGAAAATTAAGTGCATCTTTTCAATACTTCTCAGTCTACATAGTGAAAGCAAGAGCATGGCTGTGATTACAGAATTTTTATTTTGTCCAGGACACCCATCCGCAAACAGTTTTACAGTTTTGACCCTGGCAACATCCAGTTTATCAAAGTAAATACTTAAGCAGGTGCCAGTTTCAGTGGATCCTCGTTTTTCTTGTCCTTCATAGCAAGTAAAAGCAGTGGAAAGCCTTACTTTGCAAGTTATAGATGGTAAGATTATAGTTAGCCAATCTCATCCTATAATAAAGCATGTTATCATTTGTCCTTGGGAGGTAAATAACCTGCTGAAGGTCAATGTTGCAGCAGTGAGAAAAGGATCAGTATCATGTTTAGCTCCATCTTCCTTTCTCTTTACAGCTTCCTGTCGACAATAGTGGGATTCCATTCGTGGAAATTGATTAACATATTCAGTGATTGCTTGTCTCCTTGCGTTGTCCTCTTTTTTGTATAACTTGCAGCTCTACCTCCGCTCTTATCTTTTTCCACCGTACCTGTAGACTGGCTCTCTAAGAGTTTTTCCGAGATATTAAGAGTGTTCAGGAACATAGTTTTGCAAACAGGCAGATGCTCTCCGTTCTTTAATAAGGAGAAGTACGAAGAAAAAAATCTTCTAGAACCCTGATCTTTCACAGTTCTCTGCTTTACCTTAGTAGCTTTCACAAAGCGAACAATAAACTCTTTACAGCTGAAGACTATTGGTTCCATAATAAGCCTGAAGTATGTCCTCCCTTTCTTCGTCTGAGAATGACGAGCATTTAGTACTTACAGTAGTTTGCTGCAGGTAACTACAATACAACTACTAGTGGGTTTAAGAATGTTCCTCGCTACAACCATTTTCCTGGTTTTGGGTTTTCATACTCATTACCTTATTACCCCTAAGCCTGTTTTAATAAAAGCATAAAAAGATTATGAAATGTGTGTATGTGTGTGTGTGTATGTGTGTTTTAGCTGTAGTTTAAATCTATTATTGAATGCGAAAATAAATTGACTGATGGAAGTCGAATATAAACAGTAAGTTAAAAAGTTTGCTTTAATTGAAATAGGCTATATAGTATGGAAATCAAAAAATGACGGAACTAGATCTAATAACGTTAGATAAGATACTAGAACTGAAAGTAATATTCGGTTAAAAAACCGATACCACTTGTATACTTGCTGTTAAGGAGAACGCAGATGACTAAGTGCATAAACAGATTAACGTTAAAGTACAAAGACTTTGTTTACTCTGAAGGTGTATAGGGATAAGTACCTTGTTATGCCACGAATAAGGAGACGAATTTTACTTAAAAGCAGTAACAGTTATTTATCTTCATGAATGTAGTATTAAAAGCAGTAACAGTTATTTATCTTCATGAATGTAGTAACTGGTATTTGAAGAAATCTATCCTGTTAAATTGGCCTTTGTGTATTTGTAGTGAGAAGTTTTAACTGGAGAGAGAGAGATAGAGAGAGAGAGACCTAATTCGAAGTCTATGTTATGCACTGTCACGACTTAAATCGATATGAACGATTTTATGATGTAATATATTTTCATTAAAGCACTTTATAGCGTACAGTGTGTTTACACTAAGGCATAAGTCAATGAAATCTGTCGTATGGTAATCTAAATGGTATTACACATAGGAGTATCTCAAGATACGCCTGGTCGTCATGTTGACATTGCTCTTTTTGAAACGCTACAAAGAGACGTAACTTAAAGTTACGCCTATACGTCTCGTGAATGGTCATTCTTTTTTTAGATACGTCCTCACCTAAAGATGGTCTAAAACGACAACCGTTAGGCGTACAGATACGCCACTTTGTCACACTATAAAACTCGCCGCAATAAAACATAATGGTGATATTATCTCAATTTTCAACTTTTTGAGATACGCCCCTTTGTCACGGCAGTGACGATATGTATGTATGTATGTATATGTATATATATATATATATATATATATATATATATATATATATATATATATATATATATATATATATATATATTGTCTATGTATTGTGTATGTTCGTCAGTACTGTTCTTGTAGTATATATATTTGTGACTTCTCATACTCTGTATCAGTCCTTCGTCAATGGCTTGGAAATAAAGTCGAAACTGGTCAGGACCTACACCCCGTTTCTTATTTTTCACCTGTGGTTATGTGATATATATATATATATATATATATATATATATATATATATATATATATATATATATATATATATATATATATATATATTATATATATATATGTGTGTATGTGTATGAATATATGTATGTATCCAAGCAAAAACAATATTTGCCTTTAGACATGAATTCCAGAAGCTTTGATCAAACCAATGGATTCCTTCTGTTTTCCTGAACTGCTGCCTGGCAATTTAATTCCCCTCAGATGACAGAGAAAATCCAACAGTTTTATCAGCCTTTCTTAAACCTTATTGAAAACCTCCATCTCCTAACGAGTTAAGTGTTACGCTGTCAGGCCAAATGGATTTTTGGCATAACATCAATATCCTCCATTTTGTGCCAAGAATTTTTTTTTCCCCCGGAAAAGTGAGAGTTTTGTGATATCAGATTGATTTATTGAACGGGAGAGCAAAGTGGATAAGGAACATTTGGACGGAGATTCATCTTTCATTCCATTTACTGTAAAAAAAGCGTATCGGCCTTACATTTTGGTCCAGATTGCTTGTGCCTCCTGAACTGGAGCGTCATATGTGTTTCCAAGCCTTTATTTGTTAGTGATACATTCTTTTGCGTTGCTACATTGACCTGCTATCCTCTTTATAGTCTGACTCTCATGTGTTTTAGCGGGTGGTACTCTCTTTGCAGGCCATCGACATACAGATTCTGACAGTGTGCGTCTCCATCAGGCATCCAAATAGGAGAGGTCTTCATTCGTAACACTGGTAAGCTATATATATATATATATATATATATATATATATATATATATATATATATATATATATATATATATATACAAATTAATATCAATTCGCTCTATGAAATAATATATTTTCATATATGTTGTGTGAATTTTTTAGTTGATAATAAGTATATATGTATATATATATATATATATATATATATATATATATATATATATATATATATATATATATATATATATATATATATTCAATAAAAATTGGAGGTCTGCAAAATCAATTTTTAATTACTGCCACAGACAGTATATATAAAAATACATACATATATATATATATATATATATATATATATATATATATATATTTTTGCTGTACAAACACATTCAATAAAAATTGGAGGTGATAGAAGGTACCTTCGAATTTTTATCACCACAGACCAATTTTTATTGAATATATGTGTACATATATATATATATATATATATATATATATATATATATATATATATATATATATATATATATATATATATATATATATATATATTATATACATACAGACATACAATGTGTGCAATTACAAAAACTGAGATGATATCAAAAAGCAGAGATAGAGAGATATATATATAGATAGAGAGAGAGAGAGAGTATATATGTATATATATTAGATACAGACACAAGTGCACAAAAACTGAGATAATAAAAAGCAGAGAGAGAGAGAGAGAGAGAGAAGAAATGAGTTGTAAAAACTGAAAGTATGCAAGACAACAGATAAAGCCCAAGCATTGTGGGAATAAAAAAAAGAAACTGAGTTTTGCACACCAAATATACTCTTTAAATGAGTTGCACCTAAGCTGATCATACCCAACGAAAAACGAGTTTCCGGTGACGTCACAAACAGGTAAAATAGGATTACCATTGCCTAATCTGTACCCTACCTGGGTGGCAGTGTTACCAATGCTATTTTGCCCAGTCTTCAAGTTTAACTTTCATATGTGCTATAAAGAATGTACCTATACTGAATGAGAATTTTCGTTTTGATTATATTGATAAAAAAAATATGTTAGGAGGAGTAAAATGGTCTTTTTAATTCATCTAATGTTTGGAAGATAGTATGTCCTCTTTATTAGTTTTAATATTTTGATTTGGAAGATAGTATGTATATCTTTATTAGTTTAATTTTACCATATATTATATATATATATATATATATATATATATATATATATATATATATATATATATATATATATATATATATATATATATATATATATA
>NC_089794.1:13750102-13770102 GCF_040412425.1 Macrobrachium rosenbergii | reverse complement strand
AATAAATTTTTTAAATATAATGTACAGTGTGTTTGCCGCAATTTATGCAATGCAGATGTGTCATATCATAAGTAGATCTAAAAAATCATTAATATGGAGAGCAAAACCGTAAAGAAGTAATGCTATAATGCCCCTATCATGAAGATCAGAATTGTGGTCGTTATATTTCCCAAAAAATTTCCTGGTTTTTCTGGTTGTAACCTATTCAGCCATTTCTGGCAACCCTTTGGTTGCAACCTTTACCAGCAATTCCCGGGTGATATCGCTGTTGCAACTTATTTCAGCTAATTTTGGGGTAAGTTTGGTTGCAACCCTTACAGGCCACTCCTCGAGGGCGTTTTTGTTTCATCCTTTAGCAGTAATTTCCGGAGTCCTTTCATTTGCAAGTCTGTCAAGCAGCCTTTAGGGCCTCTTTTGTTGCAACTTTTTTACAGCAATATCTAAAGTTCTTTGGGTTATAAACCCTTCAAGTACTACAGACTAGTTTTACCTGTAACCTTTCCGGCAACCTCAATAATCATTGGGACTGGAACCTTTTCCTGAAACCTCTGAGAAAACCCTGGTTGCAACATTTCCAGGCAAAAGAAATATTTACTTGCAGGTAAGGCTCATTTAAAATCTAACACAAAGACCGTCCATCATCTTTTCAGGCAAATTATGTGCATGAAATAGATACATTTTAGCCTGACTCTTTTCAATTACAGACTAAGCACAAAGGATATGAAGAATCTGGTGGTATTTCAAATACATGCACAAGACCAAGTATCAGCAGAAGATATCTGAGATTAGAACGTTGATATATAAAGAATATCCAAAAGGACAGAGAACTGAAAGCGAAAGAGAGAATACACAAAAACCGCTAATTAACGAATATGAGAGAGAGAGAGAGAGATAAAACACGACGTTCTGGACAAAGGAAACAAGAGGGAAAAATGAAAGCTGTTTCTTTATCTTTTTCTCTTTCTTCTGCTTCTTCTTCGTCTTCTTCTACTTTCTCTTTCTGTCTCTCTTTCTCTCGGTGTGATTTCCGAGCGAGGAAAACTAATGAGATTTTCTCGTAGTAATTAGACTGACTTAGAACCGAGAGACAAAGGCTTCAATACAGATTACTGCAAACGGAGCCCTGGAAAAATTGCTCTCAGCTTTAAAATGCTTCCTTGCTAATATGGACCAGGTTGGAGTTTTCCGTTACATGAGAAAAAGAGAGATAGGTAGGTGGGGACCAGAGAGAGAGAGAGAGAGAGAGAGAGAGAGAGAGAGAATGCAACATATACAGACAGTGGACGGGGAGAGGAGGAAAGGAGCCAGAGAGAGAGAGAGAGAGAGAGAGAGAGAGAGAGAGAGAGAGAGAGAGAGAGAGAGAGAGAGAGAGTTGGAAAAAAGCGTGTCTTATCTTAGTGCTAAAAGGCAAAGAGAGAGAGAGAGAGAGAGATGGGGCTGAGAGAAAGTGGGCACAAAGAGAGAGAGAGAGAGAGAGAGAGAGAGAGAGAGAGAGAGAGAGGCAGGAAGAAAAAAAGAGAGCTGAGGGCAGGGGATACCTATCAAAATCCGAACAGAGAGAGAGAGAGAGAGAGAGAGAGACTATAGAAAAATAGAGACAGATAGTGGAACAGAGACAAGGAGGAGGTTGGGAAGGGGGTGGGGGCGGGGGTAAGGAGAAATGAGACCCGGGTACCTCGGGGTAGACGGGGGAATCCTGGCCCAGCACTAATTAATCTCTTCTGCACAATCTCACGTGGTATCACAACTTCCATTGATTTCAAATGGCTGAAAACAAGACTCATAAAAGCGTAATTAGCAACTATTTTTCCTCCTCCTCTCTCTCTCTCTCTCTCTCTCTCTCTCTCTCTCTCTCTCTCTCTCTCTGCTCCGTCTGGATAGCTTCAACTGCCATTTATCAACGGAGGATTTTCATGAATGCGAGTTGATTAAAAAATACCTTTCATTCTATTTTTATTTAACTGACAGACAAGATATATCCATCAGATTTTCTTTTTATTCAGTTATTATTATTTTATTATATTATTATTACAATTATTATTATTATTATTATTATTATTATTATTATTATTATTATTATTATTATTATTATTATCACAAAAACATAATCTCTTTTACTATTCACTTGGTTCATGTATTATAATGATCATTATTTTAACGCCTATCAGCCAATTACTGTTGCTAATAAATGTTGAGTTTGGTCAGTACACAGGTGGGTGACCATTACGAGGTACCAGGCACCATCGACATGCCATGAAACACCCGTCAAGCAAATTGATCTAAAATAGAGCAAAGTCTTAGGTGGAAAAATATTATCAGGAAGAAATTACTCGGGAACACAGCAAATTGTATTTTTTTTTTTTTACTGTGAAAAGGAGGGAAAACAGAAAAAAAAATCGCGGCTAAAATGTAAATATATAGTATACATACATTAAAAGGGAACTAAGTAAGTAATTAAATAACTAAGGCAATGGCGAAAAGAACATTTAGATTAGTATTTACAGCCCCTCTCCCTGAACATTAAAATAAAAATGAGATCATTTGCGCTGAAAAAACTTATTCGAAATTGATGAATGAAACGAGAATTTTCATTAATCTGTTCATTGACGAAAATATTGATGGTGAGGTTGCAAATTCCGTAATACTACTCTAAAGCGACCAGCATCATTGGCCTAGTTTTCCTGAATTATATTATTGTTTGTGTATTTATTTTTTTTTATTTACATTTATTTTTCTGATTATTTGTAGTTCTTCTGGTTTTTCTCTTCATTATACGTGTGGAAATTTGTAGGTATAATATTTGCCTTTTAGACCTCTTTTTGTAAGATTTATTGCTAATAATAATAATAATAATAATAATAATAATAATAATAATAATAATAATAATAATAATAATAATAATAATAATAATAATAATAAAACACAAATATGTTTATCGATTTATTGTACACCCGATTTAATATTTCAAAAAAATCTAGGCTTTTCCAAATCGTATCATTTTTTATTCATATCTGTAAAATAGTTTGCTTATTTAGCTTTAAAAATAAAAAAGAAAACTACGGATAAATCTAATTTTTTTAGTTTTCTTTGAGCCTGGACTACAAAAGAGCATTTTCTTGTCAAGGCACTGGCGCAGGCACAAATGAAAATAAAATAACAAAATAACAGGAAATACGTAAAGTCTTGGTTAAACACTAAGCCTCACCGAAACTTGCATCAAACCTTAGCCCTCTGGTTCAATTAGCAATGGGTCATAACGAGACCCGACTACTAGTCCAGGCTGTACTATCATGTTTAAGCATCTACCTGCCTTGCTTTTCCAAACAGTTATCAACCTGCCTGGACTGAAAACATTTCAAAATGAATATCAATCGTTCCCTTAATTTGCAACATACCTTAGCAGTCCAGAGCAAAAGATAATGCATCACACTGAGGCATGAGACCCGAAAAGTAAAAAGAAGATATTCCCCATTACCATCCTGTCAAATTCCTCCTTCTGTGTTTACTAATCTGTCTTGCTTTTAGAAAGAGGCCCAAGGTTTGCAACACTTGTAACACAAGCTGTTGATTTCCTCTGCAGACTCCCCTTGCATAAACTGATCTTGCTTTCTCTCTCTCTCTCTCTTTCCCCTTCTGCATCCACTACCAAGGTCTCGAGTGTTGTTAGGGCGCGTTCTTTTCAGTCCCCTCCGAAGCTTCATACATATAACATTCCCTGGCGCCTGTCCTGTCTTTATAGTGGAGTCGTTCGCTCTGCGTTGTCATACATACATTTATTTCTTGTTGCTGGGTGTAAAGTATATTTTCCGTTTTTCTTTTTGGCGAGTTCTAATTATTTATTTGTTGTTGAGTGGAAAGACATTTTTTGCTACGCTTTTTGTTTTTCTAGTTTCTGTTCCCCGCCTTTCATTAAGTATAAACCATTCTCAGGTTCGGCGTCAAGTAAAATCATTTTTTTTTTTTTCTCTCAGAATTTTCTTTTGTGAAATAATGTTTCTGTCTTTTATTGTCGACAAGTAAAACCTTTTTTCCTCAGGCTTTTTTGAAAAAATTATACTTTTCTTCGTTTCGTTTTCGTCTAGGAAAGGCATTACATCTCCTGATTTTCTTTACAGACGTTTCTCAGTCTGGTCGTCGTTAAATAAAAAAAAATTTTATTTTCAGGAATTTATGATTCAAAGACGTTTCTTCCGTGATGTTGTCATCAAGTAAAAAAAATTTTTTTTTCCGGCAAGACTCTTACATGCTGTAGTTTTTGTATTGTCGTGATTTTGAAGGTCGTTCAGTTTGATGTTACAAGATGGCAATATTTTTGGATATGTTTTTAAAATATTTTCTTGGCATATAGAGTTTAGGCCAAAGGCCAGGCACTGGGGCCTATGAGGCCATTCAGTGCTGGAAAGGAAATTGAGAGTAGGTAGGTTTGAAGGTTGTAACAGGAGGAAAACCTCGCATTTGCACTATGAAATAATTATTAGGAGAGAGTGGATAGCAAGATGGTAGAAAGATAATATGAATGGAGGTACAGTAAAAGTAATGAAAGGGGTTGCAACTAGGGGCCGAAGGGACACTGCCAAGAATCTTTAGCAATGCCTACAGTGCATCCGTGAGGTGCAATGACGGCAATACGCCTTATCTCATTTTTCATCATTTACTTTAGAACTTATTTCATCTATATTTATTATATTTAGTTCCATTTTTCTAAACTGATAAACATTCGATTTTCACACTGTACCAGAAAATTGGTATTATATCTTAAAATTACTTATTCTACTAATTTTTTTCATTTTCATTAACTTTTTGTGTTTTATTTTCCAATACATTCGAGTGATTTGCATGACCTGTTTTTTTCATTGAATATCCTTTAGGAGGGAAATTGAAAATTCAGTTTTTTAAGTTTTTTATAGCTGCGTTTCTCAATACTCATTATTTTTAGTCATATTTTTAAACCTTAGTTGAATTGCATAAACTTTTTTAGATCATTTTTTAAAGTAGAGGAAATGTGAATTTGTATTTTTGTTACAAAACAAATCCCTTCGGCATTTGTTTTCTTCAGACAAAAACATTTTAGTTTTTTGTTCTTTCTTTCCAAATTAATTAACTTTTAACCTCTTCAGTAAAATAATGATATTAATAACATTAATAATAGCATGAAAGCACTATTTGATATTTCAAAGTTTTTAAAGTTTTTTTTTTATTTATTACATGGCTTCGCGTCTGTGTGGTCCTAAACGATTCTATTTTATTTAATTTTTCGAAAGAAGTTTTAAATGACTAAATACGCAACAACAAAAAGAGGAAGGGATAAATAAAAGATACAAAAAACTCTTCTTTTTTTAAGTCCATGTTTTTACCAGGCAATTCTTACACTGACAGATTAATTTGCATCGGTAAAAAAAAATACAATTTTTTTTTTTTGCTCAACATTAGCGTGCTTTACAAATACTTCAACGTCGACGATTTTTGTTGTTGCTTTATATAGGATGATTTTATTACAATAAAATATAAGTACATTTTAAAATGGGGGTGTGGAGGTTGGGGTGGGATTGTGGGTGTGGGCGTGGGTGTTTTATTTCCTTTGCTTCTGTTAAAACAATCCTCTCATCAACCCCACGTTGTTGATTGTGAGGTTCAGTGACTTTCCTTCACTCTCCTGCTTATCTTCGGAATTCTCTGTTTTCTCTTCTGGTTTCCCTGGGTTTTCATACCTTATACTCTTTCAGGACGCAAGCCTATTGCTTGCTCGTTTTTTATCTACTTTTATTTAGTATTTTCCTTCTTTTGTAGAGCTATTTATGTGGTATGTAATATACATGTGTTGCAGTATTTGCAGTGTATATAGTAAAGAAGTGGAAGACATTCCCATACGCAAGATGGTGTTTAAAAAAGGATACATAGGAAGATTTATTTCTTGTAAAGTATTTATATTGTATTTATATATATATATATATATATATATATATATATATACACACACACACATATATATATATATATATATATATATATATATATATATATATATATATATATATATATATATATTATATATACACATATGTATATGTATGTATATATATCCATGCCACCACATTCTACCACAAGAACGTGATGGATATGGTAAGTCTTCTTGTAAATTATTCATGCTCAGCTGTCGGCGTTTGAAACTCCTTTGCAATCAGTGTCAGCGTGACTGAAATTCCTTATTGTTTTAGATTTGCATTGTTTCTTTTTGTTTACTGCTTACGGTATCTATAGTTTTCAGTGTTTTATTATACTTTTATATTAATATTTGTGTAATTTTTTCCTCCGTTTTTATCCTGCTTTCTTGTTTCATTATTATACATCTTTCTATCATTCTTTTTTTACTGAGTTAACATTTCTTGTTTTCATTTTTTCATTCTAATATATTTTGTCTATTTTATATAGATTTTAATCTGCTTTATTTCTTGACAATTATTTTCCCTTCTTATTCTGTTTTAATCTGTTTTAAACATATTTTCTGTGTCCATTTCTATTCACCTTTTTCTCGGCTTCAGTATTTTTATCTCTGTATTTATCCCCCTCCATCATTTCTAATATATCCGATACTTTATTCTGCTTTCTTTTTATTTTCATTTGCAAATTTCTCTGTCCTTGTTAATAAGTTCTTCGCTGGGTGGGCGGGTTCCGTTCTCAGCTACCACTCTATTGGTCGCGAGTTCGAATCTCCGACCGGCCAGTGAAGAACAAGAGGAATTTGTTTCTGGTGATACAAATTCATTTCTCGCTATAATGTGGTTCGGATTTCACAATAAGGTGTAGGTCCCGTTGCTAGGTAACCAACTGGTTCTTAGCCACGTAAAAATAAGTCTAATCCTTCGGGCCAGCCCTAGGAGAGCTGTTAATCAGCTCAGTGGTCTGGTTAAACTGAGATATACTTAACTTTTTGTCCTTGTTAATAAGAAAAATAAAAAGTTTTGAAAAACCTACAGGAAATCTTGCTGGATTCGAAAGCAAAGTGAAATGGATCATTATAAGTTTCCAGAAATACTGGAGTGACCATGTCTTTTGTGTTTTTTTTAGGTAGCCTGTCTTTACTGACACTCGAACATCTTATGAGAGTCAGACGCGAGAGGCAACTGGTTACCGTGAGGCCTGAGACATGCTGGGAGAGAGAGGGAAAGTCTTTCCTTTTCGCTTTGTTATCTCCTTTATTCCTTTCTGTTTCTTTGTTCTTTCCTCTTATCGTTCCGTCATGTATTGGTTTCTGTTCACTCATGTCTTTCATCATCCCGTTCCTTATCTGTAGTTTCTCTTCCATTTTGGTTCCTTTCTTTTAGTTTCTTTTTATTCCTCCTTCTACCTTATCCTTGATCCTTGTCTCTTTACAGTTCATGAACACTCTTACAATTTCTTTAAGTTCTATTTTTAGTTTTCTGAAAAGAAAACTATTGTGCCGGCTTTGTCTGTCCGTCCGCACTTTTTCTGTCCGCCGTCAGATCTTAAAAACTACTGAGGCTAGAGGGCTGCAAATTGGTATGTTGATCATCCACGCTCCAATCATCAAACATACGAAATTGCAGCCCTCTAGCCTTAGTAGTTTTTATTTCATTTAAGGTTAAAGTTAGCCATAATCGTGCTTCTGGCAACGATATAAGATAGGCCACCACCTGGCCGTGGGTACAGTTTCATGGGCCACGGTTCATATAGCATTATACCGAGACCACCGAAAGATAGCTCTATTTTCGATGGCCTTAGTTACACACTGTGCAGAAAACTTGATTGCATCGAAGAAACTTCGGCGTATTTTTAACTTGTTCTTGTTCGAATTGTTTTTGGTCTCAAATTCTCAACGGCAAATATATCGTAAATCAAACACAGCATTTGCTAACAAACACATTCCGCCATCAAGGCAAGACTGAAAAACAAAAAAAAAAACTCCAATAACCGAATTAATGAGTAAAATCAACAAGCAAATAGTAGCTTAATTAATTTCCAGCACAAAGACACTCTCATTAATAACAGTTGTTCGTAAACGAATATTTGATATTTCACCGATATCAAAATCAGTAAATAAATCTTGGCTGTTTTTTGGGATGGTTCTCGCAAAGGTAAGATGAAAAGGATGGATGATATCTGCCCATATATTATCTGATATGGAAATAGGTAATAAATTAATATTAATTATGGGGTATCTACACTAAGTTATTCTTTATTACTTTATAGAGTAGTTAGCATCATCCATCACTAAATCTAGGAAACAATTTCCGCAGATTTTCAGTAAAGGTTTGAGTTCTAGATGTCAAGGTGTCTAGATGCTATTTTCCTTCATTTTCCTTTAAAGTAAGTATTAACTAAAGTGAAAGTGATTAGCGAAATTAAAGAATGAATGTGACAGTGGCCATTACTAGTGTTCATCTCTCCAGCCAGCCCCATGAAGATTTAGTAAGATGTTGATGATCTCTTTTTAACATAAAAATCTTTTAGGCTTACATTAGAGGTCTGATCTCTCTCTCTCTCTCTCTCTCTCTCTCTCTCTCTCTCTCTCTCTCTCTCTCTCTCATTAAAATGATTTGGTGAGAAACAAATTAAACTTTTAGTACAAAGATGTTTTATTGTTTGAGCCGTCCCTCTCTCTCTCTCTCTCTCTCTCTCTCTCTCTCTCTCTCTCTCTCTCTCTCTCCGTTGTCGTTTGGCTTTTCAAGGAATCACGTATGCCCAATGACCTAAGTCCTGTAATATAATGCTTAGCAATAATCAAAATTTAGGAAAACATTTTTAACCTCTCTCTCTCTCTCTCTCTCTCTCTCTCTCTCTCTCTCTCTCTCTCTCTCTCTCTCTCTCTCTCTCTCTCTCTCTCTCTCTCTCTCCTGGAAATGTCCGAGACTCCAGAAACAGCCAAAATAGTTTCCAGACACGTCCAAGAGGAACGAGAAATCTTTTCAATCGAGTTACGTTCAAAACTAATCCATAACTGTTGGACGCGTCTTTGCCCAAAGGAAAGAAAACCTCAGAGCAAGAAGAAGAAGAAGAAGAAGAAGAAGAAAAACGTGATGGATGGAGTTTGGCAAAACTCGTGTCAACAGAAGAGTTAGAGAAACAAAAGATGCAGTCGACGATTTTCGAGGGAGAGGGTCCCCGAATGGAGATAGAAACCTGGATCTGGATTTCTTGTGAAAGGAAGTTGCGGATTAAGGTATAAGGTACGATCTGGATTGCTTGTGAAAGGGGTTCCGAATGGAGATGTACATGTGGATCTTGATTGGGGTGAAAAAGGGTTCTGGATGTGGATTAAAATGCGAATACAGATTGGCAGGAAAAGAGGTTCTGGATGTTGATTAAAATGTGGATCTGGACTGGGAGGAAAAGATTCCGGGTGTACATTAAAATGTTGATCTGGACTGGGACAGGGTTCTGGATGTGGATGAAAGTGTGGATCCGAATTTGGAGGAAAAGGGGTTCTGGACATGGATTAAAATGTGAATCCAGACTGGGAAGAGAAGAGATCCTGGTTGCAGATTAAAATGTGGATCTGGACTGTTATGAAAAAAGATTCTGCATAGACATTAAAATGTAGATCTGGATTGGGAAGAAAAGTAGCTCTGGATTTGGATTAAAATGTTGCTCCGGATTGGGAGGGAATGTTGATCTGCATTGAGATGAAAAGGGGTTCTGGATGCGGATTAAAATGTTGATCCAGATTTGAAGGCAGGGGTTTCTGGATGTGGCTGAAAATATGCATCTTGATTGGGAGGAAAAGGGGTTCTAGATGCAGATTAAAATGTGGATCTGGATTGGAAAGAAAAGACATTCTGGATACAGATTAAAATGTGGATCTGGATTGGAAAGAAAAGACATTCTGGATACAGATTAAAACGTGGATCTGGGTTTGGAGGAAAAGGGATGCTGGATTGAGATTAAAATGTGGATCCGGATTGAGATGAAAAGGGGTTCTGAACATAGAAAGGAAAAGATTTTGGGCGTGGAACTGGGTTTAAGGGAAAAGTGACAGTGGACGGAATTCCAAATGGAGATCTGCAGTTACCGCATGAATGTGTCAGTGACCACTGACTTGTTTATCTCTAAAGCCACTCTCTACAGGGGAAACGGCTTGAAGAACGCAGTAAAAACCCAACCGATGTACTGTTAAAGCTACCACCCGAAGGAAAATAAAAATCTAATTTCAGAGCCACCTTTTACCTTTTCTTCCTATTTTTGCAACTGTTTTTCCTTTTTATTTTGTGACTACTATTTTCCGAGTTACTTCCTTTTTCTGTGTTTCCATGTTATCATTTATTTTTTTCTTTTAAGGTGACAAAAGCCAGATGGAGCGAAGGATATTTTGTCTGTTTTTTTTTTTTTATTTCCTGCCTACGAAATAAGAACAAAAAATGCGCCGAAGTTTCCTCGGCGCAGTTGAGTTTTCTGTACGTCGTATAATCAAGGCCGCCGAAAACAGATCTATCTTTCGTTGGTCTCGGTATAGTGCTGTATGAGCCGCGTCCCATGAAACTAACCACGGGCTAGTGGTGGCCTGTCCTATATCGTTGCCAGATGCACGATTACGGTTAACTTTCACTTTAAATATAATAAAAACTACTAAGGCTAGAGGGCTGTAATTTGGTATGTTTGATGATTGGAGGGTGGATGATCAACATACCAATTGGCAGCCCTCTAACCTCAGTAGTTTTTAGATCTGAGGGAGAACTGACAGACAGAGCCGGCACAATAGTCTTCTTTTACAGAAAACTAAAAGGTAAATCTGTCATTTCATCTTTTGATCTTTCTGTCTCTCTTGATAAATAGCGAAGATGAGCGCAAAATCTCTCTCTCTCTCTCTCTCTCTCTCTCTCTCTCTCTCTCTCTCTTTCTCAGCCTACCTATGAAAATAATCCTTAATAATCTTTCTCCTAGGGCGTCCTCACAGTCTCTCGACAATGGAAGAGAATCATCAGAATCTCTCAACTCCCTTATTTTCTCTCTAGATTACTAGTTAGGATAAGCCTTAAAATATCTCTCTCTCTCTCTCTCTCTCTCTCTCTCTCTCTCTCTCTCTCTCTCTCTCTGGGAACTAATGAATATCAACTTCAGAGTCAGTCTTTCTCGTCAACTGATGAAAATAATACATAAAATCTCTCTCTCTCTCTCTCTCTCTCTCTCTCTCTCTCTCTCTCTCTCTCTCTCTCTCTCTCTCTCTCTCTCTGGCAGCTAATGAATATAAACCTCAACTGTCAGTCTTTTTGTTCGTCTCGTCATCTGATGAAAAGAGTACATAAAATCTCTCTCTCTCTCTCTCTCTCTCTCTCTCTCTCTCTCTCTCTCTCTCTCTCTCTCTCTCCTTCACAATAACAAACATCCCATCTCCTCAAAAAGACGTTAGCATCAGGAGATCGGCTGAAAGTCCACCCAGCCCTATTTATGCAGATTGTTGCTTTGCCAACGTCAATATTTCCCATTATCCTTCGTCAGTCCCTTTTTTCGCATAAATTGTCGATAATACTTCATGGAATGATCTTTTATTAAGGAAGTCTTCTTCTCCTGCCTCCCAAGAAGTTTCATAATCTTCTTTCATACGAGACTTCTCTCCTCTCGTTTCCATTCCCCCCACCCCCGTAACACCCAGAACTAACCCCCAACCACCGACCTCCCCTACTTTTCCCAAAACCCAGCCCGTTCCCCCTTCCCCACCCAAACCACTTCCCCTTTCCCCGGCTCAAAATAAACAAAAAAAATGGTTGGAAAATATAGCAATCTGCTTTTGTTTTACTTGAAAAAAATGAGAAGCTCATTGGAGAGGGATGTCTTTTGAGGAGGAGGAGGAGGGAGGAGGAGGAGGAGGAAATATGAGGGTAATTGAGGGAAGATAAGGGTAGGAAGATGAGCAGGAAGAGCAGGTGTTGCGTAAGATTGAAAAGTACACTTAATATACCATAATTAATGTCCTTATCTATACAGCGCCGGAAGAAAAAGAATTAAAAAGAGACCTCCCATAAGGAGCAGCAGACACGCCTCTCGCCTCTTGAAAGAAAGGAGGTTATGTGACTCTAGATATACGGATAACTGAAAATAATCCATTAATGAAGAGTTAGAGGAATTTATTTCTGGTGATAGAAATTCATTTCTCGCTATAATGTGGTGCGGATTCCACAGTAAGCTGTAGGTTCCATTGCTAAGTAGCCAATAATTGGTTCTTAGCCACGTTAAATAAGTCTAATCCTTCAGGCCAGCCCTAGGAGAGCTGTTAATCAGCTCAGTGGTCTGGTAAAACTAAGGTATACTTAACTTTTTACTATGAGGTGGAGGAAGTTAAGCTGTTACGGAACAACAAAATAAATCTGAGAAAAGGTGACGTGACACGTGATACATGAAGAAGGCATGTTCTAGACATTTGTATTCTTAGTATGGATACGTAGAACTTATGAAAAGTCTTCATTTTCATCAAAGAAAGCAGAGAAATTATGTTGGAGATCAGAAATCAAAGTAGGTAAATATTGTAACGAAGTCAAAGCATTTAACTCTACTAAGTTGAAGACAGTAAATTACTACGATACCAAGGCTGCAGAAATGGCAATGACCACTTAAAACAAGTAGAAAATGCGCCGAAGTTTCTTCGGCACAATCGAGTTTTCTGCACAGCCGCTACAGCGTATAATCAAGGCCACCGAAAATAGATCTATCTTTCGGTGGTCTCGGTATAATTATGAATGAGCAGCGGCCCATGAAACTTTAACCACGGCACGAATATGGCTAAGTTTAACCTTAAGTAAAATAAAAACTACTAAGGCTAGAGGGCTGCAATTTGGTATGTTTGATGATTGGGGGTGGATGATCAATATATCAATTTGCAGCCCTATAGCCTCGGTAGTT
Source organism: Macrobrachium rosenbergii (assembly GCF_040412425.1). Taxonomy (NCBI): domain Eukaryota; kingdom Metazoa; phylum Arthropoda; class Malacostraca; order Decapoda; family Palaemonidae; genus Macrobrachium; species Macrobrachium rosenbergii. The sequence continues at coordinate 13,757,253 of NC_089794.1, read as the reverse complement.
TTTGAGGTTTGAGGGCGGACAGAATAAAGTGCGGACGGACAGACAAAGCCGGCACAATAGTTTTCTTTTGCAGAAAACTAAAAAAATAGGTTTAAAATCTTTGAGAAAGCAATAAATAAAAGGCAACAATTTACAATAGGAATGATAGAGAAACTGTATATATGACTTTGAAAAATTGAGCTTAAGGTCTTTCAGAATGTGATAAATAAATAGCTTAGATTACATTAGACAAAATTTATTTGAAGCAAAAAGGATTAAAATGACAATTCTCCTCTAAAATTAAGAAATCAATTAAATTGGCCTTGGCCTGGAAAGACACATGACTCTTAACCAGTGTAAACTTATTTGCAAACTCTTTTGGGGATTTGCGTAAGCACAGAGCTTCTATTTTCTGGACAGGTTTTTCTATTGCTTTTTCAAAAGTAGACTGGAATAAAGAATTTAGGCCAAAGGCCAGCGCCGGTACCTATGCCAGCCCTGGGACCTATGAGGTCATTCAGCGCTGAAGCGGAAATTGACAGTTAGGTCTGACAGTTGTAACAGGGAGGAAACCTCGCAGTTGCACAATGAAACACTTGTTAGAGAGGGTGGAAAGTCAGATGGAAGAAAAAGAATACGAACAAGGAATAAAAGAGGTTGCAGCTAGGGCCTAAGCGACGCTGCAAAGACCCTTAAGCAATGCCTACAGTGCACCACATGAGGTGCACTGACGGCACTAACCCCCCAGGGGGTTCAAAAGTAGAATGTTAATTTCTCATTCATAGTTTTTATGGACAATGACCTAAAACACAACAAACGTAAAAACTTAAAAAACTGTTTTAATTACGAAATCTAAAATATGTCTGGAACTGAAATATTTAACGTAATTTTCTTGTTTATAATATCACTTTACTGCATAATTAACTTTTATTGAATTATCCTTTATATTGTTTTATTATAATTTTTTTCTGATTTCTTTGTTTACATCTCTACATTCAGGTAACACCCAAATTATTCTTCTTTTCTTACACATCATTTAATTAATTATTCTATTAATCCTCTGAATCTATTTCGTCATTATTCGTTAATTCCAAGAACCACTTTTTCTCTTCTCCCTTGTCTCTCTAAAGTTTTTATTTACCCTTTTTATCAACCATTTTTTTATTATGACATTCAAGTAGTGTCGTTTTTTCCCCTCCCTGAATAGGAGGCTTCTATTCTGCCACGGAGTTAACAATGATATGAAAAGACCCTTTTTTGAATAGTCTTTTGTTGGTGAAAGACATATCAGCTTTAAAGACTCTAGGTTTTGGTGCTCTTCGTTACTTGATAAAGAATGGGGAGTCTTTCTCCCTGGCACTAACTCTGTGTTGATTCTCTCGCTTCCTCTCTCTCTCTCGCTCTCTCTCTCTCTCTCTCTCTCTCTCTCTCTCTCTCTAACATGTACGCATTATCTCTCTCTCTCTCTCTCTCTCTCACATGTACTCATGATCTCTCTCTCTCTCTCTCTCATATACACATTATCATTCTCGCCCATACAAGCATATTTATTTCCCTCAGTCTCTGTCTGTCACACATGCACACACACACACACACTAACTATTCTCTCTCTCTCTCTCTCTCTCTCTCTCTCTCTCTCTCTCTCTCTCTCTCTCTCTCTCTCTCTCTCTCTCTGGTATGCACACACATCCTATCTATTTATCTGTTACTTGAGCGCAACACCTCATTTAACAAAAATTTCACGTAGGGCCTATACCTAATCGTCTCTCTGTTGTTTATCTGTTTACTTGTTTCTCGCTATTTTCAGATTTTAACAACAAAAATTGTTGCAAGAAAACTGGAAACAGGGCAACAACAACAACAACAGCAAGAGTAACAAACTGATGATACTGTTATTAATGTTATAATAATAATCATAATAATATAAATTATAACCTAACGATACTGATAGAAGATAATTCATTGATTTCCATAATTCTTGATATGCAAGTAAATCTACAAGTACTGGTAGTGGAAAATATGTAAAATATCTGTTGTAAATTACAATGTTTAAAAAATGACTAATAAAGGCATTTTCTAATGGAAGAGTGGTTCCTTACATCCTCTTCTTCCTCTCGCAGGTGTTTAAGATTTCAGGGCCATTAGTAGCATTACGCTCCCTAAATCATGCAAAGTGGCGAATATGTCACGGGCGCGCATCTAGAAACTCTCTTCGCGTGAACAAAGAAGTTCGCATATTACCAGCAGAATCTCAACGCATATTTCACTTTAATTCTCCGAGATTATCGTGCAATGAGGAGTCGTAATTGTATCTCACATTCCACACTTTCCACTTTATACTTTACACTTTACAAAACATTTCCCTCGGCGCGAGGGAGGTCTTTTATGACGTGTGAAAATGGTTTTGTGTCGTGAGGCGCAGTTTCTTTCTTGGCAGATGTATAAAATCTTGGTGTTTTTTTAACTCTTTGAAGTTTTCATTTTGTATATTGAATATGATTTCGCAAGAAATTAAGTGAAGTCCTCGTTGTTTACACCAGGATTCACAATCTAGCAGACATTATGATGACGTTCCGACGTCCATCTCTTATTTATGTGTATTAATTTCGGTCACTGTTCTGTTGACCACAGTATGAGGGTGCCTCCTTCTTTCAGGCTGCTTCGTAACACCCGTCAGGCCATCTCTTGCTAAATCTACTCTGTGGAAATCGGTGATCCTCAAAGCTCACTGTATGAGGGTTCCTCCCTCTCTCAGACTATTTCGTAACACCCGTCAGGCCATCTCTTGCTAAATCTACTCTGTGGAAATCAGTAATCTACTCAGCGGAAATCGGTGATCCTTAAAATTCACAGTATGAAGGTTCCCCCTTCCCTCAGGCTGCTTCGTAACACCAGTCAGGCCATCTCTTGCTAAATCTACTCTGTGAAAATCAGCGATCCTCAAAGTTCACAGTTCCTTTACTGTTGTTTTCTTCCTTCTCTCCAGGTAAGTTCCTGGAAAAAGTAGGAAAGGAAAGTCAAAAATATTGTGGCATGAAAGCGTGACAGAGGTGTTACAAAGAAAGGGCCTTAATATCCTAAGAGCGCGAGACTGGTGCATGTTATAAGGGCCAGTTGAGGTATGGTGAGCGGACGTGTTGCTGATGAGCGTTCGGTTTATATAATAGCTGATGCTAGGGAAGTTTCTAGCTTCGAGTTTCAGCCATAAATAAACAGATGCGAATGGATTGAATAGTAACTATAGCCTAGTACTCTTGTTATGGAAAAGAGATTATGCATGTATGCAGTTACATATATATACTCTATCTATATATATATATATATATATATATATATATATATATATATATATATATATATATATATATATATATTATATATATATATATATATATATATATATATATATATATATATATATATATATATATATATATGTACATATATATGTGTGTATATGTAGAGTTTTATATATATATATATATATATATATATATATATATATATATATATATATATATATATATATATATATATATATATATATATATATATATATATATATATATACGTGTGTGTGTGTGTGTGTGTGTAAAATGTGTGTCTTTGTATATGCATATGTGTTTGTAAACCCTAAACCAGATAAACAAAATCATTCTGGAAAATGCCACAATTTGGTTTATGATACCGAATCCGAAAAAATGATTAACTCCAAATCCACGGGCACAATAATGTCCATATTAGCATTCATTTGGGGATAGTTTTTCACAGAGTTCCGAGAATAAACGAACAGAATTTGTTGCGCCTCACATTTTGCACTAACGCAACAGTACGGTATATGTGATTATTTTCAATACGCTTTTTGGTACGAGTAAATTAAAATATTAATTCATTTTCGGTGGGATTCCGAAATTTGCAATGTAAGTACAATTGAAAGCAAGGGTTATGAGGGAAAATTGTTTGCATATATATATATATATATATATATATATATATATATATATATATATATATATATATATATATATATATATATATATATACATATATATATAATATACGTGGAAATGAATCGGGGATATAAAGATAGATATACAATCAGACGGATAAGCAGATAGACAGACAGACTGGACTGTATTTGGAATATAAAGAGAGAGAGAGAGAGAGAGAGAGAGAGAGAGAGAGAGAGAGAGAGAGGATGAAACAAAGAATCAGGGCATATGAGAAAGTGCATCTGAATTTGACAACCTAGCACATTTGGAACTTGAAATTGGAAAGCGGATTTGGCAAAAGGGAACAGAGAGAGAGAGAGAGAGAGAGAGAGAGAGCGATCAACCTGTTGTCTACTGCATAATACGGCAGTAACTCAAGAGACCGATTACCGCTATCACGTATGATGAATGGACTTCCATGAAGACCCGCGATCTATTGACTCCTCACCTGAGATCCCCCAGGTGAGTTTCTTTCGTCCTTTTTGACGTTTTAACGCTGGAAGACGGCGGGATCCATAAAATGGCCGAGAAGAAACTTTTCCTCTCGGATGGAAGATTTATGTAAAGTTATAACTTTATATAACTTTATCATCAAAGTTTATTAGTTTTGTCTTCCATGACTTTTAGCGTGTATATAATATATATATATATATATATATATATATATATATATATATATATATATATATATATATATATATATATATATATACACTGTATATATATGTATATATATATATATATATATATATATATATATATATATATATATATATATATATATATATATATATATATATTTCCAAACGAATGGAACAGATCTCATAGCCAGAACGTCCGTTAAATCTGTCACCAAGGTCCAGCGTCACAGAAGAGTGTAAGCAGACCATAATATAAGGAGCCAATTAAGCCTGGAGACGTGGTCTGTTTAGATACTGCCAAAACGGAGCCTAATTATGCGCGATAAGGACCGGAGCGAGTGTTGGCGCACGCGCAGTACCTGGAGAGATAAAGGCGGGTAGCCTAATTATGAGCGATAAGGGCCAGTTGCTATCCCAATGGGCTCATTGTGCGCCGAGTGGCGCCTGGCTTCCATTTCTGGCTTTGCCAATGCAGTTTTTGACTATATCTTTGTGGCTGACCATCCATTCGTGGATGGCCATCCTAGTGCTGACCATCCATGTGTGGATGCCTGTCCTACTGCTGACCATTAATATGGTTGTCCATGAAAGTCTGATCATCTAACTGTGGCTGTTCATCTCAGTATTGGCCATCTGTTTTTGTGGTTGGCCATCTGTTTATTGCCATCCACTTTGTTGTTGACCATCCAAGTATTCGCCGTCAATTTTGTGGCTGGCTATCCAAGCATTAGCCATCCATTTTTGTGGCTGGCTATCCAAGTATTGGCCATGCATTTTTGTGGTTAGCTATCCAAGTATTGGCCAGCCATTTTTGTGGTTGACCATCCAAGTATTCACCATTCATTCGATGGGTCCATCCATGTGTTGTTCATCCACTTGTGGTTGACCATCCATGTACAGACCATCCATTTGTGACTTCCTAACAAAGTAATGACCATCATTTTGTGGTTGACCATCCAAATATTGACCATCCATTGGTGGCTGCCCATCCAAGTGCTGACCATTCTGCTTGACCATCCAAGTACTAGCCATCCATTTCCAGGTGACCATTCACGTACAGATTATCCATTCGTGGCTGACCATCCAAGTACTGACTAGCCATTTTAGTGGTTGACAATCCAAGTGCTGACCACCCTTTTGTAGCTGACCATTCAAGTGCTGACTATCCATTTATGGTTGACCATCCAAGCGCTGACTATCCATTTTAGTAGTTGAACATCCAAGTGCTGACTATCCATTTTAGTAGTTGACCATCCAAGTGCTGACTATCCATTTTAGTAGTTGACCATCCAAGTGCTGACTATCCATTTTAGTAGTTGACCATCCAAGTGCTGACTAGCTGACTATCCATTTTAGTGGTTGACCATCCCAGTGCTGACCACCCTTTAGTAGTTGACCATCCAAGTGCTGACTAGCTGACTATCCATTTTAGTGGTTGACCATCCCAGTGCTGACTACCCTTTAGTAGTTGACCATACAAGTGCTGACCAGCTGACCATCCATTTTAGTGGTTGACCATCCCAGTGCTGACCACCCTTTAGTAGTTGACCATCCAAGTGCTGACTATCCATTTTAGTAGTTGACCATCCAAGTGCTGACTATACATTTTAGTAGTTGACCATCCAAGTGCTGACTATCCATTTTTGTGGTTGACCATCCAAGTGCTGACCCCCCTTTAATAGCTATAAAAGTGCTGACCATCCATTTTAGTGGTTGACTATCCAAGTGCTGACCATTCGTTAGTGGTAGCCCATCCAAGTCATGACCACCCATTTATGAGCCACCAAATTGCGGCTGATCATTTCAACAGCCTGAATACCCTCGCCTGGATCCAATGACGGCTTACAAAGAACCTCCTCCTCGCTGAAAATCGACCCGAACTTCGTAAGCCAGGGTCGACCTGAAGACCGAGCGAGGATCTCAGAGCCATAAATAAAGCCCGGACTTCCTTCGACGCAGAAGAGCCGCGAATCGACCCAAATACCTGAGCCAGGATCCCGAGGACATCCATCACCGGCTCTTCCAGCCTCGTCTTCTTCGCCCGCTCAACAACCTCTTGCCCCGAAAGAGCTATCGGACCGGCCCTCACACTCCTGATTATCACCTGTAATTTACGAGAGGAGGTCTGGGTGATAACTCACCCTTTCAAGCTTGGTGCGCTTGCGCGCTCTGTGAGAGTGCATCTGATACGCGCTCTTGAAGGATATATTGGAGGGCCGTATAGACTTGTGCTTTTCTCTCTCTCTCCCTCTCTCTCTCTCTCTCTCTCTCTCTCTCTCTCTCTCTCTCTTGTTCAGTTCTACTGACAATTTTTTGTTCAAGTTATTTTGAACGTGACCGCTCTCTGTATATGTACATAAACTCATTCCTATAATGCAAATGCAATCACACACACATATACACACACACACACACACACACACACACACACACATATATATATATATATATATATATATATATATATATATATATATATATATATATATATATATATATATCAACACACGTCAAATGTTTCTATTTGATACATTTGTAC
>NC_089794.1:13730102-13742602 GCF_040412425.1 Macrobrachium rosenbergii | reverse complement strand
CATTTCACCACTATGCTTCCGTTGACCAAAGCAATGTATTATGTACCTGGTAGTTAACCGACTATGGTGGGTCGTTGTTGGAAGAATAACGCAATCAGGAGCTACAGCTCCTAAAGGGAAAAAAGGCATCCTATATTTCCCAAAAGGTTCCCTCAGAGTGAGGTGACATTCCATCTTTTCTTTTTTACAAATTACATCTTTTCTCTCATAGTTTTACCTCCGTTTTCTTCTCGCTTTTTTTATTTATTTATTAATTTTAACATGTAGCTTATGCTCGATATGGGCATGGCGTTTCCCATCCCAGCGGCCTCTGTATACATCAAAGCACTCAAAATGAAAGAAACTATGGCAATGAAAGATCAAAATCTATTGACATCTTACTGTGTTGTTTATATTTTTCACAATTTGCGTGCAAACATTTGGAGCAGAAACCCCAGAAAAAAACTTCGTTGCCAACGCCGTCGGCCTCCCAGACACCACCAGTTAAAAACGGGGATTCCGAAAGATAAAAATAAAAAAAACCGCAGCATCAATTTGAATCCTTCTGCAAACGGAAGGAAGAAGGTCATTAAGGAAGTCTTGTGTCCCTCGTAATTAATGGCGGTTTAATCCCATCCATTAGAGCCTCTATCTATTATCGCTTGTAATTAAGACGTATTCATCAGTTCAGCGTATCTCGTTCGGCAATTAATTGTTAATGGTTGTAATTAACTTCAGAATAACCCAAAGACGGGCGAGTCCTTAACTCTCCATTACTCTTTCGGGCAACCGGATATCTGCTAGACTAGGATAACAGCCCTGTGATTTAGATTATGTGTGTATGTATGTGTGTATTTGTGTGTGCATGTATGTATGTGTGTATTGCGTATATCACTAGATTAATTCAATTTTATACTGCACTTTTTTATTATTTATTATTATTATTATTATTATTATTATTATTATTATTATTATTATTATTATTATTGCTCAGTCTTCCCCCGTAATACAGAAAAATCAGCATTGGTTGAATAATACTTTTCAGAGAATTCACATCTCTTTTTCTTGTTTTTAAGTAAAGATAACGCTGAGCTAAGAATTAGTCAGATGTCAGCTAGGTATGAGATGGTTTAGTCCTGGAGAGAAACCAGGAGCAAATTAAAAGAGAAAGTCACACTAGTTTCTTCTGTGTCCATTTCTTATTCAGGCTAAACTAAAACATTTATATAAGAACAGTTAAACTGAGCCTTTTTATGTTTTTTTATTCAGTATCAAAATAGATGTAAATAATCATAAGTACAAGTATAAGGTAACAAACGGTATTTGTGTTTTGAGGTGGACTGGTCATGTAGAAGAGAAGGTCTGTTTGCGACTCGTTCAGGAAAAATGGAGCTTAATGTCGAAAGCAGTAAAAATTTCATTAAGTGTAATTGAGGTAATTGAACATGTCGCCTCGTTGTTGGTCTAGGTCCAGAAGTCTACATCAGACTCCTGATTCCCTCAACACTTTTGGGAAAGGGTATTTGCTGACATAAGAACTGCCAAAACTAAGCTAATCACACTCACAGATCAATATGAAATATTGCTAATCTAATTTTTCTTTCTACTCTCTCTACCTTCCTTGACCTTTTCCCTCTTCCTTTTCCTCCTCATCCATGCCTCCTACTCCTCTTCCTCCTCCTCCTCCTCCTCCTAAACAGCAGTGATAAGCGATAATGATGTCCTTGTAGCTCGTTGTGTGTTACAACAACCGTGATGATGTATAGGGTCAAATCAGCTGGTAGACATTGTAATATAACATCCTTCGGGACTTGTTACAATCTATCGGCCGGTACCTGTCCCTGTCAATCGGCTGGGAGATAATCCCTATTAAAAAGGGCGCCTTGTCATGTCCCAGTTGGGATGTCTTCGGGAATTGTTACCCGCCGTGCTGAATTAAGTAGGTTATCTGTATTCATCTGACATTTCTTGTCGCTGATATGGGGATCTGCTCTCTTATTTTCTTTTCTTGGTGCGTCTCTCTATTTCTTTGAGGGTTTCTCTCTCTCTCTCTCTCTCTCTCTCTCCTCTCTTAATTTCATTTTTTTTTTCGTTTTTTTCGTTACCTACATACAGTATATATATATATATATATATATATATATATATATATATATATATATATATATATATATATATATATATATATATATATATATATATATATATATATACATATCTGCGTGTGTGTATATATGTATATATATGCGTGGTGTGTGTGAGCGCGCGCGTAAAGAGCAAAAATGAAATAAAAAATAAAACTAACAGAGAGAGAGAGAGAGAGAGAGAGAGAGAGAGAGAGAGAGAGAGAGAGAGAGAGAGAGAGAGAGAGAGAAACCTCCAAGAAATAGAGAGACATCAAGAAAAACAGAAGAGAACACACACGTACGCACACACACTCATATATATATATATATATATATATATATATATATATATATATATATATATATATATATATATATATATACATAAATATATATATACATAAATATATATATACATAAATATATATATATATATATATATATATATATATATATATATATATATATATATATGTGTGTGTGTATGTGTGTTTGTGCGAGTATGTGTATATCCCTATTCCACTAAACTAAGTAATCTCTCTCTCTCTCTCTTTTCCGGCACACACCTGCTGAAGATCCAGGTATAAATATACACACGTCCTTTGATGTATAACGATGACCCCCACCTGCATTTTTCTCCGCTGTCGCCTTTGATAGCGACGAAAGGTCGACATTGTCGTTTTTAATGAAGGCGCCGCCGCTACTGTCGCTGTGCCACCGCTGCGACAATCGGTGAGCGACGAGTCGAGGCGCTAATCAGAGCTATTCTCGGATTAGGGATTATCGTTACGTCATCCACCCAAAGGTTGCACAAAGGATGATTGGGAGACGGAAAGAAATCCTAGAGCGCTAATTTGCCTCGTATGTGTGTGTGTGCGTGTGTCTGTGAGAGAGAGAGAGAGAGAGAGAGAGAGGGGGAGAGAAAATATTAATGGGGTTGAGAGAGAGAGAGAGAGAGAGAGAGAGAGAGAGAGGGAGAGAGAGAGAGAGAGAGAGAGAGAGAGAGAGAGAGACAGACAGACAGACAGAAAATATCAATTGGGTTGAGAGAGTGAGAGAGAGAATATCAATGTGTGTGTGTGTGAGAGAGCGAGAGAGAGAGAGAATATGAATTTAGGTGAGACTTTGGACAGAGCTAAATATCAAGGTGGGTGTGTAATAGAGAGAGAGAGAGAGAGAGAGAGAGAGAGAGAGAGAGAGAGAGAGAGAACAAACCAGACAGACAAACAGACAGGCAGCAATAGAGGAACTGATGAGGCACCCACGTGCAGAATAACTTCAAAGAAGAAAGAAACGATACTTTTCCTCGCCAAATTAATCACGATGCATTGAGCGATTTGGCTTTCACAAACGAACTAAATTAGTATCGTTTTAATAACAGAAGTAAAGAGCAAAAAGGAGAGATTAATTGTTCCGTGAAAGGCCGAAAGGTACTTTGGACTGTGAGATATAAAAAAAAAAAAGAATTGAACCAATTGTGCAAATAAAGTGTGATTAAAATGAAAATATCCCACTTTACGTTAATAAAAGGGTTGTCGGGGTTTGGTTCATAGCATAATACAAGCGATGATGAAACTTACAGCATACCTTGGCCGTTTGGTGCAAGAGATGATAGACATAATAATACCTAGAGGCCACCAGGAGCAATTAAAGTTAAAAATTTTTTTTTTTTTTTTTTACATTTTTGGCTTCGTAAGAGACGATCGGAACTTTTATGCAAAATATCTTTAAATTATTTTCCGTGGAAAATAAAAATCTTATAAGATAGTGAGATGAATTCATATTTTTTTATTAGGGACAAAATTTTTAAATCTATTTTATAACTTGACGGCAACAGATCAAAAGAGTTCGTGTTTCTCTGTATTACATCATTGTAAAACTGTTTTCAGAATTTCATTTATTACTTGTTTCCCTTATCTTGTTCTACACACACACACACACACACACATATATATATATATATATATATATATATATATATATATATATATATATATATATATATATATATATATATATATGTTACGCTCATTATTGAAAATTGCCGATTATTGAAAATCGGCAATAGAAATGCCTATTATTGAGAATGAGCAAGCGATTTGCCGATTATATAAAATGAGCAATTTTTCTTGCCTAGTATTTAAAATCAGCAGGGTTTCAAAACTCGGCAAGACCATTTTGCCGAATATTGATAAATCGACTACTATACCATCTGTAATTAATGACACTATTTTTAACTTTTAATGTTTTATCCTATTCTAATCTCTTTTGTTAATGGCAGTTTGGCCATTTATAAGTAAGTTTTAGTAGCCTAATTCCTTGTTACTATCACCAACAATTGTTATCAACTTGTAAATAGGAGTGAAGGTGTGAAGTGAAACATACGGTACTCATGATAATTCTCTCGACAAATACGTAGATTAGTTACGGAATTCTTTTCATTCTTTACAACAATTCTTGGCGAATATCGAATAATCCTGATGGCTTCAGCGATGGAAGTAAAAGAAAATTTCGAGGCAAGGTTACGGACCATCGTTGAAGGAAAAGGGAAGAACACAAGACTGTTCTCGCTTGAAAAAGGATCTAGAAAGTGATGCTATCACCACTATTGATTATAACTATCGTTCAAGATATGAGATTCTTAAGGTTGGTGAAACGGAATGTTTGATAAAGAAAAGAACAGATGGGGAAGAACATTATAAACACGTAGCAGCGTTTGAGGAAGTGTATGGTGCAATAGAAAAGGCACATAAAGATGTTGGTCATGATGGCGAGAAGAAAACTTTATTTGAAGTTAAAAAGAAATGGTCTAACATAACTATGGAATATTGTAACCTGTTTATTAACTTTTGTGTAGAGTGTCATTTAAAAAAGAGTCGGAAGCAACCAAAAGGGTTTGTCGTGAAACCAATTAGAAGCCACTCATTTTTATCGAGGTGCCAAATTGATCTAATAAATTTTCAGTCACTTCCTGACGGGGATTATAAATACATCCTAACTTACGTTAATCATTTTACCAAATTTTGTGTGTTAAGCCCCCTTAAATCTAAAAGAGCAGAAGAGGTAGCTCAGACACTTCTACCTGTGTTTTTAACATTCGGTGCTCCCGCAGTACTGCAAAGTGACAACGGTAGGGAATTTGTGAATTCTGTGATATCCGAATTATCAACACTTTGGCCACAATTGCAGCTAGTGACAGGTCGGCCAAGGCATCCCCAAAGCCAAGGAGCAGTGGAGCGACTCAATGGTGTAATCCAGTATAAATTGAAGATATGGATGCGAGAGAATAATTCCAAGAAATGGAGTATTGGCTTAAAACTTGTTCAGTGGCAAGTAAATATCTCGAAGCATGAGACAACGAAACATACACCATTTAAGGCCACCTTTGGAGAAGAACCATCAGTTGGTCTTTCTTCAACAAATCTTCCTGAATCAGTTTTGGATGGCATATGCTACGAAGAAGATCTTGACAAGGTAAATATTAAATAATCTATTAAAAAAGATAAACTGATAACGCACTTTGAAACTGAATTTTTCATACACTATTCTAATGGAGTGCACTTAATCTTCTTCCTTCTCATTTCTCCAAAAATCATAAGTTGAAAGACCTAATTTACTGTGTTAACAAGTCTTTACATATTTTGTAATTTTCCATTTCCTAAAGCTTCAGGTTTTAGAAAGCATAGTAATACTAAAATTCTTTAAGTCATGTGCCTAGTTACAATCAGAAAAGTATGATATGAGCTAACGACCTATTATTTTCAGTTCTTCAGCGAGGACGGTAATTATGGCGAAAGGAAGACGATGAAAGTAGGAAAACAGAACAGCAACTTGAAGATGAAGAGGTTCCAGAGCAACCTGAAAGTGAAAAGGGTTTGAAGTGTATTGAAGAAAGGGTTAATGCCATCGAAGCTATACGGGAAAATGTCGACATTAGTCAGGCTCAATCCGCATCAAAGATGATCCGTAGGGGTATGAGGATGCAGGAATCACTGCAGGTAGAAGACAACGCTACTCTAAGAATTCCAGACGTTGATCAGGGTCCTTCAGACCCTAAAAACTTACTAGTAGTTGTGCTGTCCAAGGAAAATTACATGTATCGTTTAGGGTGCAAAGAAGGCACCTTAAATTCTTGCTTTACTAGAGCTGATTTAGATAAAATTGGTGAAAAACTACTTAAAGTGGCTGATGTACCAGACATCCACGTTACTCTCAGAGCTGCGGTAACTCGATCCACTGGTGGCCAAGGTTACCAGAAATGTAACTGCAAATTAGATTGTATTTCTCTAAGATGTAGCTGTAGTAGAAAGAAAATGAAGTGTAACTCTAGGTGCCATCCTAGCAACAGCTGTAAGAATGTTTAGTTTTTATTTTGTTTCTTTATATAAAATAGATATAGATTAGTTAATTTTTTATCGTCGGTGAATTATTTGCCAATTATTTGGTGAAGGTTGATAAGTCAGTATTCTAATAATATTGTTATGTTACAAAAATAAATGGTATTATATGTGTTTTCAGTGTTTATTTGAATTTCCAAATTAATTGCTTATGAAGAAAAAACGGATATTATAATAGAATTAAAAATAGATGATGGCTGTTATAAAATGAGTGTATTACAGTAAACATTCTTAAACTGTTATTAAACTAGAGAGTCATTATGGTCTACATTAGTTTGCTTAGAGCTTAGAATGGACCTTCCAGCTGTCAAAATTTTCAATATTCGGCAACGTTATCAATATTCAGCAAAACGTGTTGCCTAATATATAAAATGAGCAATATTTTGCCCATTATTGAAAATTTTCAACATTAGGCAGGGCCCTTGCTGATTATGTAAAATAGGCAATTTTTTGCCGATTTTCAATAATCGGCAATTTTCAATAATGAGCGTAACATATATATATATATATAGAGAGAGAGAGAGAGAGAGAGAGAGAGAGAGAGAGAGAGAGAGAGAGAGAGAGAGAGAGAGAGAAATCCTCAAATGATAAAAACCGTTACTATCATTCACAAAACCTCGATGACTTATACTGCACAAGGTTTATAAAAAAAAGAAACTCCCTGGTATCTTATGGTAAGCTTCCGATCTTTTTCTTAGGCTTATACCTCTCGAAGTTCTTCAGCATCATCTTGGAAAGCTAAGAAAATATGTAGCGGGAGGGTTGTGGGAAGGGGAGGAGAAGGGGTTGAGGGCGGCTTCAGACTGGGGGAGGGAGGGAGGCCTAAGAAAGATCTTTTAGTCATGGAAGTCCGTCGTGAAGAGTCCTTCATGGTGAATAGGAGATCCTAAGAATCCTTTTGAAGTTTAGCGTCCTTCCCCTTTTTTTCTTTTATTCATATTTTCTTACTCCTTCATCTTTCCGTCGCTTCTTTTGGAGTGAAGTTGCTATCCCCATTCCCTGTCCACTGATGTTCAGTTGGCTCATGCACTAATTTCGTCTGTCATTTCATCGTGGTTACCCATCCATGTACTGAACAGACCCAACGATTATATCTTCGTTAAACGAACGAGCATTTAGAGAACTGCCAAGATAAGTTTGTGTATATTTGTTTGTATTTATGTATAGAAATACTGTACAGTCGAATAGATACACAGCAGACGAAATCTTTAAAAATTTGAATACCGGAAATTGGAAGGATTAATAACGAGTTGAGAGAGAGAGAGAGAGAGAGAGAGAGAGAGAGAGAGAGAGAGAATCAAGGACGCCCTGTTCCGACGCAAATTATACACAGTAGCCAATAATTACGATTCCCCATTCAGCCGATCAACATGTCACCTGTGAGATCTGATTAATTCACTCATTTCTCCCCATCTGCATCGGATCACTGTAATTAAGGTGTCTTTTTAATTCTCCGACGTCCATCAACTCTCTCTCTCTCTCTCTCTCTCTCTCTCTCTCTCTCTTTGTAGCTACTTTTTATTTGTCCAGATGTTTATGGAGCTTCGAGAGAATTGTGACATTATCGGTTTGATAAAGGTTGATTAAGATTGATAAGCAATGGCGTTGGAAGGAATATATTAAAAATAGAAGTTTAATATTTTTTATCAGTAAATATTAAATATAGAAGTTTAATATTTTTTATCATTTTATTCTATTACTTATTTTCTATTGTCATAACTGCTAATTAACTTTGAAAGCTGGAATGATATTTCTCAAGCGAGAAAGAGATGGATTTGACAATAAAAGGTTGACGGAACTACTAAATGCAAGAAGATATAAGTAGTCTTGTGGCGAGCTTTTCTTTCTCTGGGGTATTCTCCGTATCATATTTTTGCTGTTCTTTGAGTGGGTGTGACAACTCGTGAGTAATGAGGGAGGCGGATTTGAAAGAAAAAGAACGATTAAAATAGACACAAGGAAAGACTGAAACACTATCACATTTCTGTTCGGTTCTAATACATTCGTGTTGCTGGTATTTTCACAAATTTCAAGAGGGAATTTGACAATGCTCAGTAAGAGAGAGAGAGAGAGAGAGAGAGAGAGAGAGAGAGAGAGAGAGAGAGAGAGAAAACAGAAAAACAGAAACCATTTCAAAAAATGATTAATGTTTGCGTTGGAAGGAGAGACGTTTAATAAAAAAAAATGGTTGCAAGGTATAAATGAATTTAAAATGAAATAAAATCAGTGTTAATAGTTTTTATATTCTCTTTTCTTTTCATCATTCGGCAGGTGTTTGAACTTTGCTACAGGATTAAGCAATTGGTGTAAATGAAGATGTAGAAACAACGGGTTTTTCTCTAAATGAAACGCCTATTTCTTGTTGAATGGTTTCCATTATCCAGCTCATAAAAAGATGAATAAAATCCTTAGGTAATGTTCTCTATATAAATCGTTAATATAACATTCTTATACACTCTCTGGACAGACATGTAAAGAAGCTAAAACGTACATAAGCACAGATACAGACAGACATGGGTGAGTGATTAACATCCTTCTAATTGTTACAGGAGGAAAATATTGTTAGATTATGAACTAACAAGGAGTTTAGCACTGGATAGAGAGCTTTTACAATAAAGAATAATCATATAAGGAAATGCTATTTTTATGCTATAACACTTTTTCATCAATTTTCGAAAATCTTGAAGAAATACTATTTCCTTATCTAATCGAATTGAATTGAATTGAATATAGAATTTAGGCTAAAGGCCAAGCACTGGAACCTATGAGGTCATTCAACGATGAAACAGACGACCCCCTCCACCTCCCAAAAAATGGAAGGAAAAGAATTGTTTTTATCCAGATGTTTTCATTTTCTACTTCTTAAATACGCTTATAAAAAAAAAGTCGCTGGAAAAGACCATAAGAAAACAATTTTTGTATATATTCACTTTCATCTCCTGTTCTCTATCAAAGCTACTGATAGGCACCTCTTGCATCCAGGTAGAAGGCACGTCCGGTAATGATAAAAGGGGAATAAAGAAAGGAAGGAAAAAAATAATCAAAAGATAACAGATCAGGAACAAGTGGTTGATAAATCAAAAAGCAGCAGCCTTATTGAATCCCGTCCAGAGAAGAAGAATCTGCGTTGTTGATTTTGAAAGTCTGAGGCAAAAAACGCCTCTATACAACCTCGCCATAAAATAGGAACTTGTCTCCAGGTGAGTCCCTTAAAAAGAAACTAGATTCAGGTAGCTGTTCAGAGGTCCGTCAGGACCTTATCAATGTCCCCGATCAGGTGGGGACAGGAGGTTCGTCTTCTCCGGCAGCTGTTCGTTGGAGGAGTTGGACGGCGAAGGGCGGTGTCTCTGTTGTAAGGGGTTCCGGATGACAGAATATAAAGGAGGTAGGGGAAAGGGGCTTGTGGAGGCTGGGAGTTGGGGAGGGGCTGGTGGAGGCTGGGAGTGTGGGGGAAGAGGTTGGTGGGGCTGGGGCGGGGTAAATTGGCATGAGGCATGATGAGGATCAGGCCATAGGGACAGGACCACCTGCAGTTTCTCCTCTCTATAGGGTGAAATAATTGTGATTTAGGGGCAGATACGGAGCCTAGGGAAAGCTGAATAGGGAGATATGGAAATGTTGGGGGAAATTATAAGATAATATTTCTGGAGGTAGAAGGTTAGTTTAGGGTTCATTTTACAAACGGTTCCGGCGTCAGTTACCCTCTTAAATTTAGGGATGATGAAGGTGACTTAAAAAAAAAGCTCATCTGAGGAACTTTTATGAAAAAGGAATCATGGCATAATATTTGTCAAAATGCTATTAATGAAACCTTGAGATCCATCTTGTATATCAAATTTCTGTCACTCGTAAATTTAAAGCTTGTACCTTCCTCCTAGAAGGAAATTACGCCCCCCTCTCGTAAACTAGAATTCTGCATTTTTGAAGGATATTTTTGTCATATGCTATTTTTTCGTATGTCATAATTGTCTCGTGTATGAGAATGCCAAAACTTCATAAGTGCAAATTCTGTCACATTCTTGTTTCTGGGACCTCTACCGTCTACTCGTACACGAGACTGAAGTAATATGCTGAATTTTTCTCGCATATGAAAGTTCGATTATGAAAATTGTCCTTTTCTCGTAAATGAAAATTTTGGCTAATTTTCTTACCGGAGAATTTTGGGAAAATTTATTTCTTTTTTTCAGTTACAGATGCAGGTTTTTTCTTATAAACGAGATTTTCGACCCCTTCCCATATATAAAAACTGTAACTCCTTCCATCACAGGAAACTTCACTAGTAAAGAAAGGGAATCTATTTTAATCCTTTAGTCATAAAAATCTAATATATTAACATTGAATATCCTTCCTATATATAAGAATTCTGGCCCCTTTTCACATATGAAACCTCAGTCGTAGTTCTCTCACATATTCTATTAACAAGATAAAGTTGATTCCTAACTCTGAAGTTAACATATGACAAACCTGACCTCTCCTCATTTATAAGAACTTCCTCGCCATCTCTTAATATTATTCTCAGGAGAGATTGTTTGAGAAAAAGGAAACGTTATGTTTTTGTTTGTGATTAAAATTTGGGGTGTTTATGGACATCCTTTTGGCAAGAGAATTTGACATCTCTGGTTGTTTGACATTTCCGGTTGGTTAAGTCTATAACTGAAGTCAGTGAGTTCATACACAACTATTCTTTAGATTTGGAGAATCAGGTTAGGTTTAACACTTCTCAGCTCGAGTATAGAACTTTCTATATGCGTAGGAGGATTACACTCAGATTAATTGTTTCTAAAACGAACAAAAGTATCTTATACACTGTTAAAACTGTCTCGAACATATGCACTCTCATTTTAACTGTTACTTAAACATACGCTTACAAGAGTTTATCTAACATTTACATTTAATTTTCCTTAAATGTACATTAATGCCTAGCTACATACTCACATATTGTCAGATATATTTTAGGTAATGTACATAATTGCGCATTTAATATATATCATTGTGAATATTATAAAATAGGTACGTCATTACATATTGCTTATGGTTCAGATGTCATTACTATGAAGTCACAAGCTATTTCTTGTATTAGAGAGAGAGAGAGAGAGAGAGAGAGAGAGAGAGAGAGAGAGAGAGAGAGAGAGAGAGAGAGAGAGAGAGAGAGACTTTTCGAAGACAATGGTATCAACGTTTAAATTATAGCCATCATAAGCTATGGAATGATGGACTCCTACACTAGAAGTTTTAAAGAAAGTGGCTTTGCTATCTAGGTATTATTACAATATCTTAATATCAAAAAGTAAGCAAACGCATTTTTGACGTCTTCCGCTCAATGATCAATAGGCCTCCAGTGCCTCATGGAATTTTATAAACTTTTATTTTTTCGCAATGCACCATGAATGTTATGAAAAATATCCACGTAGCTGCAGATGCACAGTATATATTTTGTTTACGAATACGGATTTATTGCCCAAATCAGTTACATTGGTCCGATGAAACAAATTTATATCAACAATCATTTTACGGGTTTCAGCGGACGCAACGCAAAATGTTTGTAAACAGCTCCCAGTTCCACTGCTTTTTTAAGAGATGAAAATACATCAAATCGTTCCCTATTTCGGACGGACCTACAGACAGACAGGAATATAGACAGACAGACAGAAGAGAGAGAGGGAGCATGCGATAGACAATTCGGCATACCAGTTCATAACCTTACAATAAATTTGAACTTCTTATAATTTAAACCTTCATTTAACTATTATATACACTTCTGCAATTAATCATTCACAGCAACAAGAACCCTGTTATAAAGCATAATGATCTTTCCTGAAGTGTGCGTGTCTGTGTGTTTGTGCTTGTATGTGTTAAGCAAACTGGTTGCTTTCTGAAGGATTCTGGGACCTAGCCTTCAGCGTGAGTTTAGTGAATTAGGAATAATTATTATTATTCCTAATTATTATTATTCCTAATTCACAAAGCAGAACGTGTGCACTCACAAAAACTAAAAGTT
>NC_089794.1:13680102-13725102 GCF_040412425.1 Macrobrachium rosenbergii | reverse complement strand
AATTTTAAGCAATTTTTATACTACAGCTTATCTGTCCCCTGCAATATATATTGCAGCATGCACAATACATGCAGCACAAATGTATACAAGTCAAATATGAGATCAAATGTGAAAATTAAGAGCCAAATAAATAAATAAATAAATATACATAATATATATACATAGATATACATATATACACAAAGATACTATGCAAGTGTGCGTATTTTTATGTATATTTGTTATGAATTTCTATATGACTTTTCGTAATCTTTTTGTGTTTAAGATATTTTTGTACGTTTCTGTGTATATTTAAGGAGCAATTTTATGTATACAATATGAGCATATTTCAGTAAAAATTTAAAGGATATATATATATATATATATATATATATATATATATATATATATATATATATATATATATATATGTATATATGTGTTTAATATATATATATATATATATATATATATATATATATATATATATATATATATATATATTAAACACATATATACATATATTTATATATATATAAATATGTGTGTATGTATGAACACTAAAATTTTCACTGAAAAATGACAACAATGTATAAATAAATTTACACCTTAAATATACACGGAAACATACAAAAATATCCTAACTTCAAAAGGATTTGTTAATTTCGCACAGAAATACATAACGAATATGATAAAAATACGCACCGAATACACTCCAAACACAGAAAACGAATGGCGTTTCATTGCAGCAACAAACACCCATAGTTTTTTGTTCCAATATTTTTTCCCGTTTGCCAACAGTAATTGTCGTTTTGGGCACTTGCCTGAATATTTGTACCATGAACAATTTATTGACTTTGTGCGAACAACTATTGTTATGGTCAGTTGGAGAAGAATGATGTCATAAGTCAAGGGAATGCATACGTCCAATGTGCGTGGCCGGTTGTGAAGCACGCTCTCTCTCTCTCTCTCTCTCTCTCTCTCTCTCTCTCTCTCTCTCTCTCTCTCTCTCTCTCTCTCTCTCTCTCTCTCTTATATACAAATACTGTATATATATATATACATATGTACACATTTATATATATATATATATATATATATATGTGTGTGTATTGTGTATTATATGTGTATGCATATATTTATATATATATATATATATATATATATATATATATATATATATATATATATATAATAAATATATATATATATATATATATATATAATATACATATATGTATAAATATATATATACACATATTAAAATCAACAGAAAATTAAACATTTCCATAAACAGAATCATCTGTCGCAAGTCTTCAGAGCAACTGGATTAGAGATTAGCAAACAAATTGGGTCTGGAATAAATTATTACTAATGATCTAATACTGTTAGAAACACAAAGCTCAGATTAGGAATGTGAGTGCTAAGAGTACCTTGCAACGAATTTCAGAAACCATAAACTACTGAATATGAATAATAAATGAAGAATGCAATTTATATTCAACAGTGAAACAATTTTCATAAATATCTTGCATTTTTTCACTATTTTTGGAAGTTCTTCAGTATAGTATTAATGACCAATAATATCACAGAGGTGAACTGTGAGCAGAACTTGAAGTTCTCCGCAGTTCCCATTGGTCTTAGGCGCGTTTCTTTCTGCATATTACTTTTCATTCTATCCCCTTGGTCACTCGAAATTCAGCTCTCCATATTCTTTAACTTTGAACTGCTTCAATTTTTCTTCAATTTTAATATTGTATAGTTAGGAGACTACAGCAGGGAATTGAAAGAGGTCATTCAGTGGTCTAGTTTAAGTCTTTCTAGTTAAATAATAAATTAGGTAAATTATATCCAGCAAAATAAAAAAAAAATTAATAACTCCCTACACTACGTATGAAATTAATAAACAAGTGGTAAAGATCGCATATTTTCAGCTTATTTCCGCATTCCTTATTTCATGCAACCAGTGCAAAATAAATACACGACAAGAGGTATTAATTTCAGGTAAAACCAGATATGCGTAAATGGTTTATGCCTAGATTTTATAAAGCCTCAGGGAGCTAATAGAGAACTAATTGCAATAAATCACCGGGTTTAACAGTATTCTATCAGCAATTATGATACAGAAGCCAAATAAGCACGTAAATCAGGATGTATGCATTACAGTATATACTTTAAACTCTCAGTACGTAAATACTTTTCTATGATATGGAAAATAGTAGAATAGTAGTATTTTGTAATTAGTACAATTTTACAAAATCATAAATCCAGCTGAAATCCATCAACATGCAGGTGCGAAGCAAAATAAAATGAAATAAAAAGCACACAGAAAAGAGAAATACAGACGTGCAAACAGTGACAGTAATCAATTATAAACATAACAACAGACTATTAATATATACATAAGAATCAGTAAAATGGGAAAGTAAAAACAAACTGGCAACGCAATGGGTCAGGTCGTCCAAAAATAGCATCACAGCCTCCCACATACTTTGACAGCATTCACAACATTACCAGGAATACATTTCCACATTTTGCATTCAAGATTAATAATAACATTCGAAGGAACTTTCTTACAAATGGAAATACTACCAATACACTTACACGACCTCACACGCACACACACATAAATGTGGGTATGTATGGATATATATATATATATATATATAGAAATCATCAACACACAATCACGTGTGGAACAGAAATAAATTTCTGACTCACGTCGGGATCGAACCCAGGTCTCTCAGGTGGAAAGCAAGGGCGTTACCCACTGGGCCATACAAGTCTTCAGGAATTACCTGGGCAAGCTAACTGCTTGCATAAATAGTTTTCCCCAACTCCCGACTCAGCAATGACCCAATAGACAACATTTCATTCGAATTATCCCTTCTGAGTGAATAAGATAGAAATCATCAACACACAATCACGTGTGGAACAGAAATAAATTTCTGACTCACGTCGGGATCGAACCCAGTTGCTCTCAGGTTCCAACTTCTTTTAGACTTGTATGGCCCAGTGGGTAACGCCCTTGCTTTCCACCTGAGAGACCTGGGTTCGATCCCCGACGTGAGTCAGAAATTTATTTCTGTTCCACACGTGATTGTGTGTTGATGATTTCTATCTTATTCACTCAGAAGGGATAATTCGAATGAAATGTTGTCTATTGGGTCATTGCTGAGTCGGGAAGTTGGGGAAAACTCGCTGGTATGCAAGCAGTTAGCTTGCCCAGGTAATTCCTTGGGTGCAGTTGCTCTCAGGTTCCAACTTCTTTTAGACTTGTATGGCCCAGTGGGTAACGCCCTTGCTTTCCACCTGAGAGACCTGGGTTTGATCCCTGACGTGAGTCAGAAATTTATATATATATATATATATATATATATATATATATATATATATATATATATATATATATATATTTATATATATAGTGATACAGGAACAGGGAAATACTCAGGAAGCATATCCAGAGGAAGATGGACGAAAACCACACATCATATATATATATATATATATATATATATATATATATATATATATATATATATATATATATATATATATATGTGTGTGTGTGTGTGTGTGTGTGTGTGTGTGTATGCATGTATGTATGTATGTATGTAAGTATTATAGAGAGAGAGAGAGAGAGAGAGAGAGAGAGAGAGAGAGAGAGAGAATTTAGAACTGCAAAATGATCTA
The DNA here is from genome assembly GCF_040412425.1 of Macrobrachium rosenbergii. Classification (NCBI taxonomy): domain Eukaryota; kingdom Metazoa; phylum Arthropoda; class Malacostraca; order Decapoda; family Palaemonidae; genus Macrobrachium; species Macrobrachium rosenbergii. The sequence continues at coordinate 13,721,427 of NC_089794.1, read as the reverse complement.
TCACAAGATTTGATTGTTTAGGAAACAACCTTAAGTTATCTATATTTCTGGATTTTGTTCCACGCTGGGACCTTCATAGAACAGTGACAAATAGACAGAAAGACAGACAAACTGACATAGATACACGAGCAGACAAACAGTGATTTTCCGGAGAAAGTGACAGTAAAGGCAGGAAAGACAGATGACCAAGGTAGATATGATGGAGAAAGAGAGAGATGAATAAATATCTTTGAGGGAAAGTGATAGATTGACAGGTAGTCATACATATTACATATGAGAAATTGAAGACAGACAGTTAAATAGATAGAGTGATAAATAAATAGGCATAAGAAATGTGTGCGTGTGTATGCGTGTGTGAGAGAGAGAGAGAGAGAGAGAGAGAGAGAGAGAGAGAGAGAGAGAGAGCCCTCAACAAAATCAAAACGTCTCAGATAACAGGCAGAATAATGACCTACATGAATGTTTGTGACAAACCTCCACTCTTCCACCTATATCTCACTCCTCTTTCCGTCCCCAACCGCAGGATTTTTTGTTTACTCTCTTACACTCCATGCTCTCTTTATTTTCTTTCTTTTTCTCACTCCTGTCAATTTGTATTCGCTGCTGGCTCTTTCTGAACCCCTCTCATGTCACCAATTACCAAAGGAGTTTACACTGTCCGCTCGGTCTCTTTGCCCTTCCGGAGACAAAAGAAGATGAAAAATAAATGTTCACTCTCTGGAACTGAATGTTGGTGTGGGATGTTGAAGGTTAAGTAAGGAATGTGAAGCAGCAAGGTGGTAGGGGAAACAGAATAAATGTGAAGCAAGAATGAAGAAATGAAGAATACATGAAGGGAAGAAAAATGTTCATAATGAGTATATAATTGAAGATTATTCGTGAATTGTATTATTCTATGCAATGAGGAAGGGGCAAGGATGGCTAAGTAAAAGAGAGGACAGTGAAGATAATGGAGAAATAAGAAGAAATGGGAAATAAGGAACAAGAATAAGGAATATAAGAAATAGGAATATTTTGCAAATGAATTATGCAACCTGTTGTCAAAGGTTAAGAATAGATAAAGTAAAGAAAGTGCGGAAGGTGGAAGCAAAAGAGAATAAATATGAAACAAGACGAAGAAAATAAAGATAAGAATAGATGAGAAGGAAAATGTAAAAACCATACAACTAGATACCGTTGTGGTTTGAATAAAGACAAAGAAGACTGAAAAACGTGGACTGATTCAGTTAAAGCAGGAATGCAGAGCTAGATGTGAGGAAAATAAAAATAAATGAGAGGTGAAGAGGTAGAATAAAAGAAATAGGATTGATTTATGGTTACTCAAACTGTCCTTGCAACATCTAAGATAATAAGAAATGCTTAAAATTAGTAACCAATTACTGTTGTGGTCTGTGGGTGGGAAAGCATGGAAAGTGAAGCAGTGAAGAGAAAAATTTCTTATAATAATAATAATAATAATAATAATAATAATAATAATAATAATAGTAGTAGTAGTAGTAGTAGTAGTAGTAGTAGTAGTAGTAGTAGTAGTAGTAGTAAGAAGAAGAAGACGAAAAAGTTGAAGAAGAAGAAGATGGAGAAGAAGAATTCTGAGGAAAAAAAATACAAATGATTAAGGATTTAGTAATGGGATTAGTATGTACCAAAGATAAGACAAGTTTAGGTAAGGGTAGATTAGGTTCAATAACATAAGGTCAGGTCATGTTAGTTCAGATTACTTTAGGTCATGAGAAATTAAATAAGATGCATTTCCGTTGAGTAACAAGTTAGGTTGGCTATGATTAAGGTGAAAAAGATAAGGGTAGGTAAGGTAAAGATATGTTGGATAAGATATCAAGAGGTTAGGTAAAGTAAGGTATGGTTAGTTTAGTTTATTAAGCAAGGTAAGACTAAGTTGGGTTAGATCACATTAAGTGAAGTCAAATTATAATTGGTTGAGTTTGACTAGAGTTTACAGGATCATATAAGTGAGGCAAGGTTAAGTTACATAAAATTAGTTTGGAAATTTAAGAGGCTTCATAAGGTTATACTATATTGAGTAAAATCAGATTTATGGTCTGTCTGCATCAATGTGGAGTCTACAGTAACTTTCTTCATTTCTAGAGAGTCCCATCAATACACTTTATCCCAAAGTGGTTAATCATATTAACCACTTTGGGATAAAGTGTATTAACAGCCAAATAAACAAACACACTTCGTAGGTAAAATAACATCACTGCCGAGATATTATAAAATTAGAATAAGAATGAAAGTCTGTAAAAAAAAAACGCATGAAAAAGCAGGAAATAGATATTACAGAAAATGCAGAACAGAGAAACTGTTGTGAGTAATAATGATAAACACCGAAAATGGGTTTTAAAGGAGTCTAAGAGCATATAAAATGAAGAACACTAAAAAGAACAAAGGTAAAAAAAAATATTAAGAATAAAAAAAAATTCAAAGAACAGAACACGGAATTAAAAGAACACGGTACACACAGAAAACGCAATTTCCATTACACGAACACCCCTGACGAGCTGGAGGAAGGTAGGTTGAAAAATTGGTTCCCGCAAAGTGTAATATCATTTCTCGTAAATAGAGGAGGAAAATGCGTGCGAGAATAAATATGATTATAAAAGTTATATCAATATGCAATGAGAGAGGCCTGGATATCACTTCGGGGAAACGCCGACCATCTATTTTGTAAAGCCATCAACTTACGACGTGTCTGCGTGCTCTCGGCTCTGGATTTCATGACATTACCTCTATATATAACTTTTGAAGTATCGATTCCAGAGGGCAGGATCTTGCAATCTCCGCCTCGATAAATGTCAAGATATGACCATAATATTTTATGGCACTTCGGGGTGCTTATGTCTGTCTGTATGTTTGTCTGCCTGTATGTATGTATGTATGTATGTATGTATGTATGTATGTATATGTATGTATGTATGTATGTATGTATGTACATTATGTATGTAACATTTTTTTTCCAAATTAATGACCTTTTGTACTTCTTCTACATGAATGCCTTGGCACATATCTTAAAATAATAATAATAATAATAATAATAATAATAATAATAATAATAATAATAATAATAATAATAATAATAATAATAATACGTTTTGTTATCATTATTCATCCATATAATAGTGAGAATAGTGAGATTAAAAAAACATACATTATGCAATCCTGTGTATTGTACGGAAAAATTTATGTTTGTGTATCCTGCTTAAATTATTTTCTTTAAAAAGGCAAGATAATAAGGTTTTTCACTTTACTGATCATATAAGTCGAGGAAAAAAAGATATTTGTTTAGTGGTTCCTTTACTAACCTGCTGAGTTATTTATTTTTCATTTATTGACTATTTCTTAAACACAAATATACAAATAGATACTTAAATGTTAATTGATTAATTAGTTAATCATCTATGTTTATTTACTTATTTTGTAACTTATCAATTCATTTAATAATTACCTGCCCCATTTTCCCCTTTATTGCATATTCTGGAATTCCAGTTTTTTAAACTAGATAAAAATGATAAAAACACGACGAAAATAGGATAACAAATGATAACGGATAACTAATTATTCTCCTTTTATACTGCGCCAGCGAGCGCTGGTCCAGACCCGTAATTTAATATCCCGTGAAATTTCGGAAGCCCGAGTCAAAAATACGGATCGGAAACTCACCCTTAAGTATGGTGATCATAAGGCCAGTATTTCAGAAAAACTCCTGTTGTCAAAATACAGATTTTGTAAAAATAAAGAATTAGCGGAGAATTCGAAAATGACCCTTAAGTGCGGAGGGGTTTGGGTCGAAAACTGCGACCCATTCATAATGGCATTGGCAAATTTGCGTTAATCTCGGCTAAACGAGACAAACAGATCAACGATAGGACGTTAATCGGCGTCATGCGACGCGGACAAATGAACGCGCCTATGACATCAATTGAACGGGCCTGTGACATCAAAGCAGGGTTTGTATTGCCAGCAAGGCATCTTTTATCGGCATAAATTGCCAAATTTTAGGCCGCCTGGCCCACCGGCTCTCTCCTGCCCCAACCCTATCAACATCCCCGCCCTCCCCGCCTCTCCCAACGTTACAAAGGGCAGTAATTGCAGGTAATGACCTATTAATCACTTCACAAAGGCGTCGGTATAACCGCAGTTTAGGAAGGATTACGAGCCAATCAAAATTGGCTTAGCTTTCAAAACTCTTTGTTTTTGTCTTTTTAACGGAAGGCGGGTCCCAACTTTGGTGTCCGGGAAATCTGTTGTCATAGTCTGTCATTAGCTGAAATAGATGTTTGCCTGATCTGGTTTCCATTATTTTTTTATTATTTCGTTTTATTGGGGATACGCGGAGATTTGATTGTGGATATATTTCCGCTTTACGGTGGATAGAATGAATTTTTATTGTTTCCCTAAAGGATTGTAATCGCAGAAATAACAATATGTTTTCATTTTGTGGATAACATATAAAACGCATTATTATTGGATATCTTGTTATGGCTGCTGATTTCATGGAATATACTATGGATATGTTATGTTTGGATCGTGGATATAAAGAGTTAATACAAAAGAAATACGGACCATTATTATACCATGAACATAATTGCCTTATTAACGCAAATTCTTAACTTGGCACGAGACTGTGGGGAACTTTTATTGCTTAATATTATAAAGATTTTTCTGCAATTTTTAGTCTTTTCTTTAACAAACGAATAATTCATTTTATGGGTGCTTGTTTTACGAATATAATAATAATAATAATAATAATAATAATAATAATAATAATAATAATAATAATAATAATAATAATAATAATAATAATAATAATAATAATGGTTAGATTGAAGGGATAAGTTATTTTGATATTCATTTTGTTTTTCTTTAAATATAAAAGACATATATGGGGTTACATTACATTTTATTCCACAATCTGTATCAAAAGATAAAAATGAAAAATATATCAATAATCTTGTGCAGTCTGAAGTTCTTTTAATAATGTTATTTTGAATACCATAACCTGCATCTCTCTCTCTCTCTCTCTCTATTATATATATACATATATATATATACATATATATGCATATATATGTAGAAAGAGAGAGAGAGATGCAGGTTATGGTATTAAAAATAACATGAAACAGACAGACGGACTGACAGACAAATTAGACGGTGCAGAATGAGAGAGAAATAACAAAGGAAGATGTACATATACAGTATATTATATGTATGTATGAATATATACAGTACATCTAAATATATATATATATATCTATATATGTTTATACATATATACATATATACATATAGATATGAATATATAATATATATACATATGTGTATATACATATATATGTATCATCAGTAAGCTACAAACGTCCTTTAATATCCAATTCGCTCTACCTCGGAAATAATATATTTTCATATATGTTACCGAAGGGGAATTTTTTAGTTGATAATAAGCAAGTCGTGTGGTTTAAAGCGTCCACTGTAGTCCTGAGTTCTTGTCCTTCGCTGGTTCGAGCCCACGGGACGACGAACTTATTATCAACTAAAAAAAAAAAAATTCCCCTTCGGTAACATATATGAAAATATATTATTTCCGAGGTAGAGCGAATTGGATATTAAAGGACGTTTGTAGCTTACTGATTGTATATGAATCACGGTGATGTGATAAAAAGTCATATATATGTATATAATATACACATATATATGTATATTTATATATATAAATATATCTATTTGCATTGATATCTATATATAGCATTTATATATATACATATATATAGATATATCTTCTTCTTCGTTTTAACGTGTTTTTTTTCCCATTTTCTATATGGGGTAAGCACGATGCCTTCTTTACGAAGGACTTTGATTTGGCGTTGGGGTAGGCCGTAGCCTCGATCGGCATAGATATATATATATAGAGAGAGAGACAGACAGATAGATAGAGAGATAGATAGATAGATAGATAGATACATCCATACATAAATATAATCTCCTTTGCTGTTTCTCTCTCATTCTGCATATATATATATATATATATATATATATATATATATATATATATATATATATATATATATATATATATACACACACACACACATATATATGTATATATAATATATATGTGTATGTATATATATATATATATATATATATATATATATATATATATGTATATATAATATATATGTGTATGTATATATATATATATATATATATATATATATATATATATATATATATATATATATACATACATATATACAGTTCCATGATTCTTTACTATTTCTCTCTCATTCTGCATCCTCCAATCCGTCTGTCAGACCGTCTGCCTGTTTCATCATTCTCCATGAAAGGCCCTCGGCTGAATTCCGTAACTCCTCCACAAGTTATGAAGAGACCATTAATGCCATTTGAATTATTTATCAGTCACCGTGAGGTTCGGATCCTGAAGTTTGTGACGAATGAGATTTTCTCTCCAATAGAGTAGCCTCTTGCCGGTGGTCTGGGAAAAGTGACATTTTTGTATGATCGTCAGTGGGCGTGTGGTTGATGGGTTATTTCATTTCAGTAGTGTTAATAATTTTTTTTTTTGGAAGTGAGTTAAATGATGTGTATGTGTAGTTTATGTTTGTTTGTTCGTTGAACTATTTTGCTCTAGTATTCACTTATTATTTTTTTAACCGATGATTATTCCATTCTGTGAACGCACAGTCAAGAACTTTGTGTGTTTGTTCATCATTTTTTAAAAAAAATTTTCCTACTATTACTACTACTGCTACTACTACTGCTGCTGCCGCTACTACTGTTACTACTACTACTACTGCTACTACGAATATTTGTAGCAGTGTTGAAGGTTATCTAATTCCCCATCGTAATCATTATTATTACAAGAACAGATGAATGAAAATATTAACGATGTGACAAAAATGTGACAAAAACATTATTTATATTACAAAAAATGCCATTGAATAATTAATTGATTATGACAGCAAATCAAGTTCTCGTATGACTAATCAAAATGATAAATTTTCGTTTACGCTTATTTTTTTCACGATAATTTATCGTCGTATGAAGTAGTCTTCTTCATTTATGCTTTGATGCTGAGTAATCTATTGTTGCATAATGCAATCCTAATTCGAGCTTTGATCTCAGTGAGATATCTATTGCAATCAGTTTTAAGTGCATTCATTAAATTGTTGTTGTGATGTAACATCCACTTACTTTTGATGTCAGTGTTTAAATTATTGATGTATAATACTGTCTGTATTTAACTTTTAATCCTAGCGAGTGATTTATGGTTTTGTAAAATAAAGTAAAATTGTGGTTCAGCCCCCTCAAAAAATTGTTGCTGCATAAAATAGCCCATATTCTAAAATGTTATTGCTATAGAATAGTTCATATTTTAAAAATATATTACTCTTTAAAGTAGTCCATATTTGAAAAAAACGAATTGTTGCTGTTCAGAATACTCCATATTTAAAATAAACTATTGTTGTGTAGATATTACCTATTTGAAACAAATTATCTCTACATTAGAATAGTCCATATTTTAAAAAAAAACATTACCTTCTTATAGAATAGGACAATTTGAAAAATTATTGGGGTATAGAGCAGTCATTATTTTTTTTAATTATTGCTGTATAGAACTCTACCTATCTGGAAACATTTATTGCTTTATAGAATATTTCTTATCAGAAAAAAGTGACTGCTGTATAGTATAGCCCTGTCTGAAAAGCTATTGCTGTATAGAAAAACCTATATCTGAAAAAAATTATTGCTGTATAGAACAGTCCATCTCTGAAAAAACAATTATTGCTCTAAAGAATGGTCCCTATCTGAAAAAATAGTATTGCTGTACAGAAGAACCGTATCTGGAAAGATAATATTGCTATATAGAAAAGTCTATACCTCTAAAATTATTGCTGTATAGAACAGTCCCTCTCTGAAAAAAATTATTGCTCTAAAGAATAGTCCCTATCTGAAAAAGTATTGCTGCATAGAATAGCCCTATCTGGAAAGATATTGCTATATAGAAAAATCTAGATCTGAAAAAATCATTGCTGTATACAACAGTCCCTCTCTGAAAAAAATATTGCTCTAAAGAATAGTCCCTATCTGAAAAAATATTACTGCTGTATAGAATAGACCTATCTGGAAAGATATTGCTATATAGAAAAGTCTATATCGGAAAAAAATGATTGCTGTATAGAACAGTCTCTATTTAAAAAAAAAAATTATTGCTCTAAAGAATAGTCCCTCTCTGGAAAAATATTATTGCTGTAAAGAATATCCCTGTCTGGAAAGATATTATTGTTATAAAGAAAAGTCTATATCTGAAGAAAAAAAAATATTGTTATATAGAATAGTCCCTATCTGAAAAAAAATTATTGCTCTAAAGAACAGTTCCTATCTGAAAAAATATTATTGCTGTATAGAGAAGCCCTATCTGGAAAGATATTGCTATATAGAAAATCTACAGCTGAAAAAATTATTGCTGTATAGAACAGTCCCTATCTGAAAGAAAATTATTGGTCTAAAGAAAAGTCTCTCTCTGAAAAAATATTATTGCTGTACAGAACAGCCCTTTCTGAAAAAAAATTATAGTTGTGTAGAATAGTCACCATCTGAAAAAAGCATTGTTGTATAGAATGGTCCATAGTAAAAAAAAAAAATATTGCTGTATAGAACAGTCCATATTTGAAAAAAAAATTATTGCTGTATAAAATAGTCCATATTTGAACAATTATTGCGGTATAGATTAGTCCATATTTAGAAAAAAATTATTGCTGAATAAAATAGTCCATTTTTTTAAATTTTGGCTTAACAGAATAGTCCATATTTATTAACATAAATTATTTCTGCATAGAATAGTCCATATTTTAAAAAAATTGCTAAATAAAATAGTCCGTTTAAAAAAATAATTGCTGTATAGAATAGTCCATATTTAAAAAAATCCTATATAAAATAGTCTATATTTCAAGAAAAATAATTGCTATATAGAACAGTCCATATTTTTAAAAAAATCCTATATAAAATAGTCCATATTTCAAGAAATATAATTGCTGTATAGAATAGTTCATATTAAAAAAAATATTGTTGTACAGAACAGTCAATATTAATACTTAGATTGTAGCTGCTTAATCCTCATTTATGCTTTGATGCCAGCAAGCAATTTGTTGCTACATATCATAGCACTTAGTTACACGGTTAAAGAGTTCGTGCTTTGATACTACAAGAAATGCATTACTGCGTTGTATAATTCATGTGCAATTTTAACGTAATCAATATTTATTTACTAATAAAACTCAACAAACTATTTCTGAGCGGCATCGCGATCTACAATGTATTACAAATATAACACAAATACGAAATTTATTATTGCATGATATAATACAAAATGTAACCATGATTTACCAGTATTTACACTTCGTGACAAATGAGCAGCTTATTAATACGCAGTTCAACATTCAAATACTTAGTTGATAAAAGTCAGATCATAGGTACGGCATATAATCTCCTTTTTACAAGCCGATTGCAGCGCGCAATTTATTGCTAATCGATGTAGCAGCACTCGTCTACAGCATCCACGTAATAGCTAACAAGTCAAAATGCAATTAATTCCCGTCGCCTATTAAAGAGCCCTGCAGCACCCCCCTCCACGTACAGGTGAACAACAGGTAAATTATGAAGCCAGATCCTCCTGTTGACGCCGCAGTCGTGGAAAACAAGGGGGCTGAGGGGAGATAATGAGACCAGTTCTCCCCCTGCCTCACTCCTCCCCCCCCACAAAATCCCCTAGCTCCCTGGAGTCAACCCCACTCTTTTCAAGGGTCTGTATGTACCTCCCTTGCCCTTCACCCCCGCAACCCAGCCCACACCACCAGTCCCCTGCCCTCCAAAGGGGATGAAAAGGGAACAGATAATGAAGGACCATTCAGACAGCTCCTCTTAGCTTCTAATGCATACTTGAGATGGACTGGAAAAATGTACCTCCAGGGAAGCTGATATTGACAGGTTCTCTTTTGTCTCTGTCCCTCTCTCCTCTTCTATCTAATTATCTCTTTGTCTTTTTTTTTTTTAATCTCACTGCCGTCCTTCTTTTCTTCTTTGTTTGCCTATTTATCTATCTACCTAGTTACCTGTTTATCTCTCTAAATAATTGTGGTTATTACAAATCTACATATTCTGTAAAAAACTTAACAATAGATTTTATTTACATATATATATAAAATATATATATATATATATATATATATATATATATATATATATATATATATATATATATCTCATATATATATATATATATATATATATATATATATATGTGTGTGTGTGTATGTGTGTCTCCTCGTGTGTTTGTATATATAGACAGAGAAGCAGAAAAATAGTAGATATAGTTGTCAGCCTAAAAATCAACAAACACTAAAACACTGAATTCGACAGGAATATGAATGTGACCAATAATACTCATTTCCTTCTTGGCGGCAGTGTGTTTTAGGTCATCTTCATCCTAACCTGTCATGGGTAGGTTTGAATCCCAAAACTGGAAATAGTGTTTCTTCTTTTCGGTTAAGACTTTATTTAAGAACATATCTCAAAAGTGCGGAAATCGATAAAGTTAAGGATGTCTTTATGGTTACTGGAAATACTTATTTAATACTGGTAATAAAATATTTTTGGCGTGGTACACCTGCGTTAATGTGAGAAAAAGGTGAGAAGTGTAGGGTATATAATGATAATTTTAGATCGTCCTTATGTTAAATTAGCGTAAATATGAATACTGTTTGTCGAGTATACTCAAACTGTTAGTGCTATTGAACTCGATTTATGTTCAGTTAAGAGCTACGTATAATTGTAATATATAATTGTTTCTGTAAGCTTTATATCTATTTTTTAGGTTATTTCTATTTATTTCTAATTTCATCAATTATTCTACTTGTGTATTCTATAAGGAGATGGCCTTAATGTAATAACCAATAATAACAATAAAGGAAGGACTGATAATTTTCTTTTGAGAATATGAAGGAAATCATATGTAATGATTGGAAGATATTGGAAAAACTGTCCTTTGACATTTTATATGTTTAGCCCTTACTATTTATTATTAATAATAATAATAATAATAATAATAATAATAATAATAATAATAATAATAATAATAATAATAATAATAATTATTATTATTATTATTTTATTATTATTATTATTATTATTATTATTATTATTATTTATAGTGTGCCTTTTCCTCATTTTCATACTCCAAGAAAGTCTGAATGTCACAACAGAAAAGAAAATAAAAGACAGAAAAGAACAGGAATAAATTAGTCCCTAGATTACCAACAACAAAATATCAGTAACAAATAAATTGCTAAAATAAGACAGGAAAGTAACACGGAAATGATTAATGAAAGAAACGGCTTTATAAAATAACTCATGAAACGTAATAGATAAGGAGATAAATAGTAAGTGAATGAAAACTTGAAAGGATTTACGTGAATATAGAAGAGTCTGATCAGCGAAAATAGATTGGTGAATAGATAATTAGGTAAGTAATTTAACCAAGAAAAGAATACAATAAGCAGTTAGCAATAGATGAATTAATTGATGAATAGATAAAATAATTTGGGGGATTTGATGCATAAAGCAAAACAAATAGTAGATAAAAATATTGAATGTTCTAAGAAGGAACCACTGGTAAACAATTGCTAAACGATCTGGAAAATTAATGTTTGGATAAATGAATAAATATTAAATAAATCATTAAATACATAAATATATAATTAAATTAATCAATATTTAGTCTAAGAAGCCCTCTTAAAAGTGTTGATAACTAACTCTTAAAAAACATGGAAATGAAAGAACTTGAAAAATGAATTAAAAAAAAGTAGAGATCTGCGAATAAATAATGTTGAAAACAGACCACGGTACTGACCACCTGAAGACTAATGAATGCAAAGCAGGAGAAATACTCGAAAACAGGGGAAACATGAGCAGAATTTATTCAGCAACACCTTCGGCAATATTCATCTCTCAAAGTTATGCCTGCGCGTACATCCATTACAGGCTTCCACTTGGGTATAATGGATTCCAGAATTAATGGCTGTAATGGATATTGAAAGGAATTTCCGAAGGAAGAATATTCTCAAAGGCGATTACTTGAAGTCTTAAAGTTGATGCTTTAAAATTATTATCTGCTAAGAGATAACAGATATTTTATTGTCATTTTTTTATTTTATTCATAAACTAATTTTTATTCTAATTTTCATTTTAATAACTGCATTGTATATTGATGGCTTGTTTTGATGGCAGGAAAAAGCTTGAATCTTATTGCCTGGCTGATAATAATTTGGAATGAAATGTAGAGTTTAGGCCAAAGGCCAAGCACTGGGACCTATGAGGTCATTCAGCGCTGGAAAGGAAATTGACAGTTGGTAGGTTTGAAAGGCGGTAACCGGAGGAAAGCCTCGCAGTTTTACTTTGAAATAATTGTTTGTGGATGGTGGATAGGTAGATGGAAAAAAGATAATATGAAATGGGGTACAGTAAAAGGAATGAAAGGGGTTGCAGCTAGGGGCCGAAGGGACGCTGCAAAGAACCTTCAGTAATGCCTACAGTGCACCCCATGAGGTGCACTGATGGCACTTGACTTAAAAGTTTTTTTATCCTTTATGTGTCTGAACAATAGATAATTCAAGATTACTATTGTGTTTCATTTTATTAATCACTAAAACGGTTTTTATAATTCAGTTAATGTGTTAATTCTAGCTTTTTGAATGGTTATTGTAGGCATATTTATTTATTTGTCTGATTACTTATTCATTGATTCATTTCAGAGAGAGAGAGAGAGAGAGAGAGAGAGAGAGAGAGAGAGAGAGAGAGAGAGAGAGAGAGAGAGCCAAGAAGTAATGAACATATTGACAGCCAAATTACTAAGAGAAAAACATAGACATTTGTTTCCAGGTTTTATTTCATATAGTTTTATTTCATCTGCTCACACGTCTAGAGCGAGTTATTTCTAGTAAAAAACTTAGTTCAGTCTCTATCTTTGCCTGTCTGTCTGTCTGTCTATCCACTTGTCCCCGTTCTTCCGTTATGCTCTCTCTCTCTCTCTCTCTCTCTCTCTCTCTCTCTCTCTCTCTCTCTCTCTCTCTCTCAGATGCTCGTCGGAAAAGTACTAAATGGTCACAGGCCATCCCAAACGAAAACAATTCCATAGTCGACAGATATTTCCCCTTTTTTGCCAATTCTCCCTTTCTATTTACTTTTTTCCCGTTAGCTTTTTCTTTTCGTTTCTTCCTTAATTTTCGAAACTCTAAGGAAGAAAAAATTTTTGAGTTTTTTAACGAAAGCATCTGGAATATTTGACCTGTCTTTTGTGCATCGCAATCTGACTGATAGTAGTTCAATAAAACTTAGAAAAAATTTTAAAAAAGGAATTTTATTGGTTCATATGGAAGGCACGTGTTTTTATTGGTTAGTAGCCTACGTCATACTCCTCTCTCTCTCTCTCTCTCTCTCTCTCTCTCTCTCTCTCTCTCTCTCTCTCTCTCTCTCTCTCTCTCTCTCTCTCTCTCTCTCTCTCTCTCTCTCCACTTTTAACTTCAGTTAAATGAAGACTTTTGGAGCATGTAAAGGCATTTGCAATTGATGGTTACGTAGGGAAGGTGCAAAGATGCATGACCACAGCGAAGCTGTAAGAAAGTACACGGGCTATGTAATGTTGATCTTGATTCCGTAGATAAATTGATACATTGTCTGAAAATGCTTACATCTAAGTCGATTCTTTATTATAAGATGTATAAATCTGCCAAACGCTTATTGTTATATATAATCCATTTACATACATAAACAGATTGTATATATGCAAAAGCAAACTTAATTTAAAATCAATCTAATATTACACGGAATGTAACTACATTCAAGCGGTTACATAAGTGGAAGACGTATGTAAAATAAATACATAGCAGGGAGATGATTTTATCCAAGTGGTTACCTACATAGGATTAGGTTATAATCAAAAGGTCATATGGATACTTATATAGGAGATGGATACTATGTGAAAGGTGTATACGTCACAAAGGATACATAGAGAGATGTATGATTCCGAATGTCTACATAGACGAAAGCTTATCTACATTTCAATGAGTACTGAGGTGTGTATACCCAAATGTATATTTAACCGAAAGACGTATACATATTCCATGCAGTAATTACTGGAGCAGTTCATTACAGTAATTAGCACATTAGCTAAAATGATGTTAAGTCTATGTAATTGGAACGGAGCCGTATTTAAATAAGCTTCATTAAGTGAATGGCAAAATAATGATTAGGATAAATTACCCCCTCCAGGCAATTAGAATAATTCATTTTACATTATGGAATCATGCGCGATTATGCATTTGTAAAGCGAGAGAGAGAGAGAGAGAGAGAGAGAGAGAGAGAGAGAGAGAGAGAGAGAGAGAGGATAAAAAATGTGCCGTGGTGTGGAGCCCACATCCATAAATCAGGAAGAAGAGAACAAGAAGAAGAAGAACAAGAACAAGAAGAAGATTAACAAGACGAAAGAGACGAAGAAGAAACAAAGAGAATAGAACAGACTAATTGTACTAGAGTCTCCGAACTTCACTTCATATGATTCTCAAATAATCCTTATAGTCAACTGCTGCAAGTAAATTACAAAAAAATCATGTAATTACCGTGTAGGATTATCTTTCATCACTCTGATTATTTTGTTTCATTTACTCTGCAACTGTTTATAATCATAATCATGTTTAATCCAATATACGGAAGGGCCTCTTTGAAATTCCGAAAATAATCAATGGAAGTGTGAAAATAAATTCATTAAGTGACTGATGCACGTCAGAACATAAAATTAAATGTTTTTTAAAGCAGTAATGAAAGATAATGGCTACCTGATAAAGACGTGAAATAATTAATGTGTGTGTGTATATATGTGTATATATATATATATATATATATATATATATATGTATATACACATACACAAACAAATATATATATACATATATATAAATATATATATATATATATATATATATATATATATATACTATATATACATATGCATATATACTGTATAGTTATATATCATATACCTGTATATATATACTTGATATTTGTATATATATTTTTGATAAAGTTCCTTAGCCTTCTATATACAGGTATATACGAAAATGTAATACAATGTATATATGTATGTATATATATATATATATATATATATATATATATATGTGTTTATATATATGTGTGTGTGTGTGTGTGTGTATGTCTATTTATATATATATATACATGTGTGTGTATGTATTTATAAACACATACTCTACTTAGAATATATATACAATATATATATATATATATATATATATATATACTAATTAAAGTATGTGTATATACATGCACATACATATATATAGACACATACATACATACATAGTACATACATATATATATATATATATATATATATATATATATATATATATATATATATATATTTATATTTTCGTATATATATATATAAAAGGCTAAGGAAATTTATCAAACAAAAAACAATGAGATTTTGGAATTAAAGTCTACAGCTATACTGAAACGCCTTTGCTAGACTAAAAAAAAAGGGGGTGCTAATAAAAGTCACTGTTTAATCCATTCGTAAGTAATTAACTTGGACACAGGTTACAGTTTGGTCACAGGTAACAGACAGGACATGGGTCACAGTTTAGACACAGGTAGCAAGCAGACTGGACATCGATAACGCATCAACGGACCTGGTAGCTTGGACCCGGGTAACAGAACGGACAAAGGAGTTTGAACAAATGGTACATAATATAGCAAGGAAAACAGGGTACAAGAGAAGTTCATAATAGAAGAACCTGAGCAATATGCTCTTAAGAATCAAATCCCACTGAGATGGAAAAGGAATACCACTCATGCGTCATCTCCCACTCTCCTCATTCATACCGGACCCTCCTCCCCCCCACACCCCCTCGTATAGCCTGTACCAGGCCAATTAGTGTCGACTCCTATCCCGTCAAAAAGTCCTCAGTAAGGATAAGGAGGATTTGGCTACCAAGACTTCATACATATGGCAGGTGTAACAGGACTTTGTTGTAAGGGATCTTGGTAGGAATGGGTGTTATAGTTGAAGGATGGTGGGCTGGTGAAATCCTACAGGATATAAAAAGAGGTTTAGTGGAATTCAGTCGCGGTAGACGGTATGAGTTGTCCAAATATTATTATTATACTGTTATTATTTATTATCAGTAGTAGCAGTAGTTAAAAACGATAAGCATTTGTATAAAGAAGACGATATAGCCACTATTACTTGAAAATAATAAACATAAAAATTAAACAAGTCTAAATGGCCATTATTGTTTAAAAAGGATAAATATTCAAATAGGAAAAAGGACTTAAATACTATTCACTGGAAGAGCAGGATTCAGCAATATGGAATAGTCATGTATGAGGAAGAAAAAATTCATGCCGGTAACAAAATCATCAATAAAGAAAAATCAGCAGCCGTCTTTGAATGAAGGAATATAGCAAGGGACTTTTGCAATAAAACAAAATAAAATTTTAAAAAAAAAATCAATATAACAGACAAGGAAAACAAAACAGAGGGAAAATGAATTGTAAGTATAGATAAGCCGCCGATGCTGTCAAAAAAAAATTTTAACAAACAGATACACATGACTAGAAAGGCATCAGGCAAATACGTCTAACCCCTGCCTCTCCGTCGGCCATCTTGTAGCGTAACACCCATACATCTACATCTTTATGAGGTACTTTAGCGGTAATTAGAAAACTTTTGAGAAGATCTACCAACTTCCTCTCCTAAGTTGTATCACCTTGAATTTGTATCCTTAATGCATGGCTGATTTTATTCCCCCTCTTCCTTATTTCGCGAAGTATTTTCATTTTCTTTTATTTTATTTCTTCTCTTCTTTATTTCGGGTAATGTATAATTCATTTATTTTTCTTACCTTTTTTCAAGGCAATATGCCTTTCTGTTTTATTGCTCCTCTTTTTTTTTATTTAATTCCTTTATATTTTTCTTCATTTTTCATAATATACCTGTCTCGCCTTATTTTTATGTTTACTTTCTGCATTTCTTTGTTTTTTTTGTCTCCGTCCCCCGAGCTGTCCAACTTCTTGAAATTTGTCGGTCTCCATTTGCCACATATCAATATATATCGTAGAATGGAACCGTTCAACTACTCTTTTTGGACCAGTTTAGCAAATTAATACTATTTTTCACTTGACGTGCTTTAACTATTTTCATAGAAAACCCACTTACCCTTTTTTATGATTTAGCATTACAAAGACGTATTTTAAAATTAAGTATCAACACTCGCCAAAATCTCTCTCTCTCTCTCTCTCTCTGATCTTCTAGCGGAAGTCGAAGCTCTTTTACCTAACAAACTGAATAGCTTGCGTTCGATTCCCAAAAACAGGACGAGGATGGAGTGCAGCTGCGATGGAGAGAGAGAGAGAGAGAGAGAGAGAGAGAGAGAGAGAGAGAGAAACAATCGACATAAGTGGTCAGTAATGAGCGAAAATATATACCATCGTATAAATGAAAATGGGAGGGTGCCATCGATGTTAGTCGGTTGTTGTAGATCGCAGCTGCGAGAGAGAGAGAGAGAGAGAGAGAGAGAGAGAGAGAGAGAGAGAGATAACTGAACAATACTCAGTCAAAGTGCATGCCATCGTATAATTGCAAACGAGAGGGCCTCACCTCACCTGAATGCAGCTTTTCCCATTTTTCAAAGGTTCAATATTCTAGAATTCAGTGAATTTTAAAGTAAAACCTCTCTCTCTCTCTCTCTCTCTCTCTCTCTCTCTCTCTCTCTCTCTCTCCTCTCTCTCTCTAACGCACACAATCACGACCCCCTTTCCCACGAATCTCCTCAGCATCCGTGTCACCTGGCCACCTCTCATCTCTCGCCTCTTGATCTCGTAGACCTGATGCTGAGTGACAGGAGAATGTAAACAAGACTTCAGTTCAAAGAGACACCGACAGAGGGCTCTTTCGTTCATCTCTTTTTAATCTTAGGATTATCTTTTCCAGTTCCGAATTTTTATTGTATTTCGTTTTATTTGCTTCAATTCTTTTCATTATTTCTTATAAGTGTATATTCTTTAACATTAAGCTTTCGCTTATTTTCATTTGATGTTTATGGCCTTTATTTTTCAGCTCTGGACCATTATGATGCATAGGTAGTAAGTCATTCTGTATTATTTTGCGTAAATTTTCTTACTATTTTGAAACTGTTTCTTATAACCACTGTTCTTTGTTTAGTTTTGATTATTATATCGTATATTTTCTTATATATTAAGTAGTTCATTTGGCCTCTATTCCTCTTTTGCAACTTTTATTTTTGCTTCATTACGCTTGGGTTGTCTTAATTTTTAGTCTTTTTTATTAATTTTCCTTATCGTGTTTTTTATTTATTTACTTTTTATGTACTTTAGGAACATTATTTTTTCATTATTTTAGTCATATTTTCCTTTAAAAATTCATTTGCTTTATGATTTTTTGTTTGTTTCTATGTATATTTTATATTTAATTTTTTCTATCAAATTTATTTTTAGTTTTTCCTAGTCTTATTTCATCCAGTTTATTTCCTTTGTTTTTAAAGGCTATGTCTTACATTACAATACACACACACACACACACACACACACATATATATATATATATATATATATATATATATATATATATATATATATATATATATATATATACATACACACACATATATATATATATATATATATATATATATATATATATATATATATATATATATATATATATATATTCGATTTTAAATCTGATGACATATCAAGCACTGAACCTTTCGTATGACAAGTGATACATCCCACACGATGTAAATGTAGAGAAAAATAAAAAAATAAAAAAAAGCAATTGACATCCGCCTCCGTTCAAACCTGCCATGCAAGGAGTCACGTTGCCCGACCCCTTCATGCATGTGCCGGACTTTAATATCTGCAAATGGACTTCCCAAGCCAGCAATAGGGACTGTGTTATGGACGCGAGCGAGGACTTCAATTGTTTATAGAGTTCCCCCTTTGACAGTGCGGATTTGCCCATGCAAGATTGGCTGCATTTACATGTGTCCTGGTGGGAGTTTGCAATCCGTGCTGGAAGTGGATGAGGCGCGGGACTGAATGCTCTTGCATACGCCGCACTCTCTCTCTCTCTCTCTCTCTCTCTCTCTCTCTCTCTCTCTCTCTCTGTGAGTTTTGTATGCTTGAGGGGGGAAGGGGGGAAGGTGAAGGCAGGAGGAAGGTGACCCTAGGAAATGTGTGTTTTGGGAAATGGCTGCGTCAGTCAAAGGCTTTGTTTCTCGGATTCGTGATCGTTAAAAGCTTTCGCGTCAAATGCATGTTTGTCAAAGATCTTTTGTCTAACGGAGCTTTATCAAGTGTAATTTTGTCTAATGGAAGTATGTTAAAAGGGATTTTTTCTAATGGAGGTTTTTCAAAAGTGATTTTCTCTAATGGAGCATGGATAAAGGGATTCTGTCTTTTGGGTCTATGTCAAAAGTGGCTTTGTCTAGTGGAGGTTTCTCAAAAGTGATTTTGTCTAATGGATGTTTCTCAAAAGTGATATTGTCTAATGAAGCTAAAGTGATTTTGCCTAATGGAGGTTTAACAAAAATTATTTTGTTTCAGTGGGGTTTGTCAAAAGTGATTTAGTCCAATGGAGGTTTGGCTAAAGGGATTCTGTCATATGAGTCTATGTCAAAAGTGGTTTTGTCTAATGGAGGTTTCTCAAAAGTGATTTTGTCTTATGGAGGTTTGACAATAGGGATTTTGTTTTATAAAACTGACTTTGTCTAACTGAGGTTTGTCAAAAGTTATTTTGTTTAAATGAGGTTTGGCAAATGTGTTTTTTTCTAATGGATGGTTGTGGAAAGTGAAGATTTGTTAAAAGGGATTTTTCCCAATGGAGGTTTGCCAACAGTGATTTGCTCAGGTCGAGGATTTCCAAAAGTGATTTTGTCTTATGGAGGTTTGACAAAAGTGATTTTGTCCAATGGAGACTTGACAAAAGTAATTTTGTCCAATCGAGGCTTGACGAAAGTAATTTTGTCCAATGGAGGTTTGACAAAAGTGATTTTGTCTAATGAAGGTTTGACAAAAGTAATTTTGTAATTTTGTCCAATGGAGGTTTGACAAAAGTAATTTTGTCCAATGGAGGTTTGACAAAAGTAATTTTGTCCAATGGAGGTTTGACAAAAGTGATTTTGTCTAATGAAGGTTTGATAAAAGGGATTTTGTCCAATGGAGGTTTGACAAAAGGGATTGTGTCTTATGCAGGTTTGGCAGAAGACATTTTGGCTATAGAAGGTTTGAAAAATTTGATTTTGCCTGAGTGAGGTTTGACAAAAGAGATTTTGTCTAATAGATGTTTGTCAAAAGTGATTCTGTCTGAATGAGGTTAGACAGCGCCTTTGTCTAACGGAGCTTTTTCAAAAGGTATTTTGTCTAATGGAGTTTTGTCAAAATAGATTTTGTCTAATGCAGGTTAGTGATTTTGTCTGATTTAGGTTTCTTAAAATTTATTATGTCTAATAAGGGTTTGACAAATTTTATTTTGTCTAAATGACGTTTGGCAAAAGTGGTTTGTGTTACAGAGGTTTATCCAAAGTGATTCTGTCTAACAGAGACGTGACAAAGGTGTCTTAGTCGTATGGAGTTTTGTCAAAAGGGATTTTGTCTAATGCAGGTTTCCTAAAATTGATTTTGCCTAATGGAGTTTTGACAAAAGTAATTTTGTCTGAGATTTGTTAAAAAGAATTTTCTCTGATGGAGGTTTGGCAAAAGTGATTCTGTCTCGTAAAGGTTTGTCAATGGGGCTTTTGTCTAATGGATGTTTGTGAAAAAGTTCTTTTGTCTAATGGAGATTTGTTAACACTGTGTCTGTTTAATGGAGGTTTGTCGAAAGGGATTTTGTCTAACGGAGGCTTGACAAACGTGATTTTGTCTAATGGATGTTTAACAAAGGTGATTTTGTCTAACGAAGGTTTGTCAAAAGTGATTTTGTCTAATGAAGGTTTGTTAAAGGTGATTTTGTCTAACGAAGGTTTGTCAAAAGCGATTTTGTCTAATGAATGTTTGTCAAAAAGTGATTTTGTCTGATGAAAGTTTTTCATAGGTGATTTTGTCTAATGAAGGTTTGTCAAGGGTGATTTTGTATGATGAAGGTTTGTCAAAGGTGATTTTGCCTAATGACGTTTGTCAAAAGTGATTTTATCTAATGAAGGTTTGTCAAAGGTGATTTTGTCTAATGAAGGTTTGTCAAAGGTGATTTTGTCTAATGAAGGCTTGTCTGTAGTGAATTTGACTAATGGAAGTTTGTCGGTAGTTTTTGTGCCTAATGGACGTGCACCCACAATGGTTGTGCTTAATACATGTTTGTCAAATGTTTTTGTGCCCAGTCCACATTTGTCGTAAGTGCTAATGGCAAACGGAATCCTCAGCCCTATTCATAACATTTTGAAGTCTACCACAACTCCATTTGCAGCCAAGTCCTTCTGTCCTTCATCCTTGCATTTACTCCTCCCCTCAAACGCTTCCGAAACATCCTTCCTACGCGCTCTGGTGGTTCCTAATCCTATAACCATTTACTCTTGTAGTAAGAAATACCTTCTAAACAAAACCTTAAACTCTTTCTACGATCTCCTCAATCATTAGCTATTTTTTCTCCTCTTCCCCAAAATCTCTTGATGTGTAGAAGACACCTATCTCCCCCTTGCCTCAATCCCTCCTCACTCTCTCTCCCACCTCTGACTCTCTAACAGTCCCTAAGGGTCTCTTTCCCCCCCTTCTAACTGGCCATCTCCTCAACACTTCCTATACTCTCCACCCAACCTCACCCCTCCCCCACTGCGTCTCAAAAATATTAAAGGCATATACATACATAGGTACATATATACTGTATATGTATATATATACAGTATATATATATGTACATACACACACACTATATATATATATATATATAATATATATATATATATATATATATATATATATATATATATATGTGTGTGTATGTATATATAATGAATGGCATTGCCGCTTCTAGAAAGTCGAACCTTTAATAGGAACAATATGGCCAGCAGAAACTTCAGCATTTTCAGTTATAACTTTATTTATCTCCATCACCTACGTTTCGGGATACAAATCCGATCTTCAGGGCTAAAAACAGAGAAAATGAAAAATCCATACATCAGGAATCTGACTAAAATGGAACACAGTAGTGAATTATACTTTAAAAAATATAGATATATAAATAAATAATAATCAGCGCATCGATGAGCTTTGAATTTTAGATGAAAGCAAAATGGCAAATAATTAAAGAAATTAACAACAAGAGCAATGCTACTATGCATAATGACACTTTCTGGAGGAATAAGAGGGAAACCGAAATAAAAACACAAAAACCACAAGTGAACATCTGAGAAAATTCCATTACTAAGGACAGAAAAAAGTGATTAACATTAATCCTTTCAAGCAAAAATTTCTGTATATAATTGCAAAAAGTAAAGAAGCAAAAAACATCGAGGCGTAACCTTACCGGCACAGAAGCATGTAAAAGACTGAAAACTGAATAAATTACCATTTATTTTCTGACACAAGGGAAGGCAAACACAAAGAGGCGAGAAGGTAGAATGGACAAATGGTCTATTAGGCAATGTTCAATTGTACAGCAGTTGAATGGTTGTTGGGGGTTGGTGATAACTGTTTAATGAAGAGGGACTCGAGAATGGGTAATGACCAGTTATCCATTGCTTGAAATATGACTTTGAAATCACTGTACAGAATATTATGTTCACATTTTTACTGCATGGTTGCGTATTGCAAAGAATTCCTTCTTAGATAAAGATAACCCTGTCCGGTGACTGACACCCCGATGACAATCGATGTGAGCCTTCATCAGCCGACTGGAATTACCCACATAGGTTCGCAAATTACATTTGGGACAAGTAAATTATATATACTTTTGAAGACCGCATCAATTCCGGTAGGGTGTTTTTGAACTGTAAAGACTTCTGATTTTTAAGGGTTTCTTGAAAATAAAATTAAATTTAACATATGGATACATACCGCTGCAGTTTTTAATTTCATTTTAATACATTCATAATTGTACTGAATGATCTATTGGGTCCTAGCGCTTGGCCTCAGGCCTTGGACCTAGTATATTTTAATCAAATCCTTCGGGCCAGCCCTATGAGAGCTGAAAGTCAGCTCAGTGGTCTAGTTAAACTACTTTAATAATAATAATAATAATAATAATAATAATAATAATAATAATAATAATAATAATAATAATAATAATAATAATAATAATAATAATAATAATAATAATAATACGACAGTGAGTTCTCGTTTTCATTTTCTCTGTTTTTAGACCTGAAGATGGAATTTGTATACCAAAACGTAGGTGATGGAAATAAATAAAGGTGTAACTGAAAATGCTGAAGTTTCTGCTGGCCATACTTTCCCTATTTTATATTTATATATATATATATATATATATATATATATATATATATATATATATATATATATATATATATATGCATGCATGTATGCACATATATATGTATATAGATGTATATGCATATATACATACATATATATATACATTGGTATATAATATATACAGTATATATATATATACAAACATATAAATATATATATATATATATATATAAGAGAGAGAGAGAGAGAGAGAGAGAGAAATATGCGTGTTGTTGCAATGGAAATGCGCATTAGATTACATTCCTAATTAACTTTCTCTTCTCGCTCAAGCAGAGCCAAAATCTCTCTCTCTCTCTCTCTCTCTCTCTCTCTCTCTCTCTCTCTCTCTCTCTCTCTCTCTCTCTCTCTCCTTCAAGCGATAAAAGGCAATATTAAGTCTGTTTAAGAATTCTAATCAAAACCAGAAAAGCTGTTTGGTAAAATTGAATTTCGCCTGAGCCTTTGTATTAGAAATTGGCAATTTCCATGAAAGAAATAATTCAATAACAATAATTTGTGTCGAAAAAGTCATTAACCGAGAGCCATTTCAGCCAGTGAAATTACATAATCTTTCGAAAGTATTTATAATATATAATTTAATGTAATACAACGTATAATGCACAATTTATCATACATAACACGTAATAAATAATACATACTATATGTAATAATAATAATAATAATAATAATAATAATAATAATAATAATAATAATAATAATAATACAGTTCCGCAATTGCAAGCCCGACAAAAAACTAATTTGTAAAAAACAAATACAAAAAATACTATACTGTAGTCTATTCCATTCCATCTGTCCACTCACGAACGTAGGTTTTAGGTAGATGTGGCATATGCGTAGCTAGCTGGCAATTGGCTGAAATTAATGTTCCCGATATCGTAATCTTAACGCGATAAAGATGCAAAATATCTCTTGAGTTCTTTCATCTGAATGCTTATATATACAAAGAACCTTCACACCTTATAATATAAGTCCTGTTTATATCGATAATACAACTATACAAGCAGACGAAAGACGAACTTGTATTCAATGGTCTACACCGATCAGACACAAACGAACGATGGATTTCCAAGTAATTATGTTTTATCTCATTGTAGGCAAATACAAATACATTGGTTATGCGGGTGCGAATAAAAACCATTTTAATCATTTTTGCATTTAAATTACATTATTAGGCTAATATTCAAAACAGCAAGACATATTGTCGTCTATGAGGCTGTCTGGTGTAGGTGAAAGGAACAGCCACTGCAACCTTGGCTGGAAGGCGGGAAATTTCGTTTAATGCTTTACAATGGTACTATGGTTTTCTTTTAAGAATATTTTACACATTTATATATTTTTTTGAGTATACAACTCATCATTGTACCTCACTGACCGGGTAATTTCAAGAGTATTTTATCAAATAACTTGCCGAGCAAAAGCTTGAAATCTCATCGAGTTCCCCTTAGCCTAGACTTATTTTTTTAAAGGCATTGGAACGATACTTGGAGAGAATGACTAAACAAAGTTTACGATAAGAAAGTAACTTTGACTGATACGAAATGAAAGTATACTTCAAAGAATGCCAATAAAATTAACTATCCAGAAAGTGAATAGTATACGCCCATCTTTGTTTGCCAATGCTTCGTCTTCTAACGGCTAGCATCATTTCGGGTTATTTTTACAATTTGCTTACTTCAGTATCATAATGAAGTTATTTTCAGGTTCATGGAATGAAATTGTACATAAATAAAGTTTGGATGACCGGGAAATCTGGTTATCTGAACAGTTGGTGGGCATAGGCCTACGTGCAGCCTAGGCTATGCAAGTGAGATAAAGAATAATTATTGAAAGCCTATCTTTCGACTGTTTAAATAGAGTAGACTGTTTGATACAAGCTCGTCTTTCTTGTACTCGTATTAGTATATTATCAATACAAATCGGCAAGTTTATGATTTGCATAAGAGGGCGTGGTTGTTACTTTGGCTTGTTATCTACGAATCACCAACAGCAAGGTGCTAGTACTAAACATGGCGGAAGCTCCTTGGGACGCCGTGTTTAGTGCTAGCCCCTCGGGGATCAAAGTATTATATACACCTATTTTTATATTGTGTGGTCGACAAATTTTATTATATTAATAAACGACATCTTCGTGCGGACGTCTACTTTACAGTTACCATGCGGTGTTTAGTACTAGCACCTCGGAGTAGGTGACGTTCTTGTAAACATTCAAAATGTTACAAAGTAGTTTCACTTATAGCTTGTGCCAAATTTTCTTGTATATGTAAGCATTCAAATATGTTACAAAAGACAGCTTCAATACTTATAGCTTGTGCCAAATTTTCTTGTATATGTAAACATTCAAATATGTTACAAAAGACAGTTTCAATACTTATAGATTGTGCCAAATTTTCACCCATAGATGGACAGATGAGATGAAGCCGAACATAGGACTAGAAACCAACTATAGTACTAGAACAACGGTTGTTTGTATGGAACACTCACCTAATAGTGCTTTAATACTTGGTATGTTCTTCATGATTCTTCGTGCACAATTCCATACGCTTTAGGACCGATTCTGTCTTTTTTTACGAATCACTCACGTGAAAGATTGATTCGTCAGTGAGCAACACTTTTCCACTCATTTAAACCCCAGTGCTTTATGGACATTAATATGAGAAAGCCTTTTCATTTTCAGTTTCAGTTAGACCTAATTTTTTTTTTTTTTTTTTTGCAGATTTAAATCAAAGCAGCTTGTTCAAATAATATGGAATGGTACGGACCGAGAGCATGCAAAAGGAGATCAGGATCTTCCACCTTAAGCTGTCTGGCAGTAATGGTCGGATTTGCTTCAACCTCCCCATCCACGAGGATAGGGTGCTAGGGGGTTACCAGGGATTGCGTCCTTCCGTCCCACCATGTTAGTGCGCCGGCACTAGTCTTTCCCCTTCCTCCTGGTACTTCTTGAGAAGGTTATGTATTGTTCTCATCGGTCTGTCAGATAATTTCACCGGTCTTTAAACCTAATTTTTAGCACTCAATAAAACGCACTGTCGTTCATGCACTCTCCATGGACACTGATAATTTTCCCGCCTTAATCCCCCTCCCAACCCCGACCCATGTCCCTACAATTCCCCTAGAGCGTGGGAGGATAGATCTCAGTTGTCGGTTAGTCAATTTCTTCGGGTCGGTTTTTTTTTTTTTTTCACGAACTTTCGAAGCATTGCGATGCACGAATATAGACGTAGGTACAAACGGGCTGGACCCACTGAATGGGTCCTGAAACAGGCAGCACCTGATAGGTGAAGGTCATTCATGTACTCTGTTTGGATACTGATCATTTTCTCGCCTTGATTTCCCGCCCCCTACCCTTGTCCTTACATTTCCCCTATTGTGAGAGCGGATAGGGTTCAGTTATTTAATATTTTCCGGTTGATATTTTTTTATTTTGTTTTTCCCACGGATTTTCGAAGCATTCTGATACACGAATATACAGTAGCTGTGGGTTCAAAAAGGAAAAGCCTGATAAAGTCAGGGTCATCCATGCACTCAGACACTGATTATTTTTCCGCCTAGATTTCCCGGCCCCCACCCTTGTCCCTACATTTCCCCCAGACCAACTTAGATAGGACTCAGTTGTCAGTTAGTCAATTTCTCCCATTCAATTCCCCATGGATTTTCGAAGCATTCCTATACACGCATATAGACATGGGATAGTATCTATCCCGGGCTTTTCCGAAAATTGGTAGGATCGATCCCAAAGCGTTTCAAATTGCGTAAGAAGGGTCATGGACTACATGATAAGTATTTGTGCATTAAAAGGCGAGTGAATATTCCTTAATCACGTCATTGATCTAGCACCAACACCTTTTTTATTTTTATTTTTTGGGGGGGTTCGGTGCTTGGCTTGCAATTGCACCCATAGCACAAAGTCAAACTGCGGGAACTGTAATAATAATAATAATAATAATAATTCCTGAAAACCTCCCCATTCACAAATTAACCCACGTTCAACCCCCACTTCAAAAAATTGGGAAAAAATTAAAACAGAAATTACCTCGTCATTCTAACAGCTAAGAAGTTTTTTCCAAAAACCTTCAATAAAGACAGTAATACTGACAATTCTTATAACTAACATTTCTGTTCCGAGTAACGCAAATGTTTCTTTCTGAGAAAAAAAAAAGAAAAAAAACTGTTCAAGCAGAAAAGAATCTTCGTAAAAAGTTTTTTTTTTTTGTTTTTGGACGAGTTTTATTTGAAGAAGAAATACGGAAAACATTTCCTTCGTCGACCTGCAAAAAAAATCAGAAACAATTCGCCAGTTAAAGAAAAAAAAAAAAACTCAGGTTGATTACTGGGAACCTGGAAGTCATTACTGCTTCGCTTTACGCCTCTCGAATGAACTTTTTTTCTTTCTTTCTTTCGATGTTAAACGAAATAGCGTTTCGATGATAAGCCTACATTTTTTTCTCAAGTTCGTTTGGATTTTTCGCAATGGTAAATAGGTCACTTTTCAGGATAAGAACGGGGATTTCCGAAATATGGGTGAGGTTTCTGGATAAAGAAGCTAAGTTTTCATTAAAAGAAGTGAATGATACGCTGATTTCTTCCTCGTTGCTGTCTTTTCGTTCGGTGGAAAGAATCTTTCGATTTTAAGGTAAAAAAAAAAAAAGAAGAAGCAAAGATTGCTAAACCATTTGTAAGGATTGCAGACGAAAAGGCACAGATTCTGCTTAGAAAATACTATTTTTTCCCAGTAAAAATCGATCATATTCTTTATTATATTTTTCAAGGCTCCGAGAGTGAAAATAACAAGGTCTCTCGCTTAAAAGCGACAGGGATATCTGGAAAGAATTGCAGGAGGTCCAAGAAAAGTAAAAACAAAGTTTTCAGCAAACTTTTGCAGGCGTTTGAAGCAAAAGTGTGTATTGCTTTATTGCAAATTTATAGTAAGGTTTTCATAGGTTATAACATGCAATATATGTAGCATTGTTCTTAGCCAAAATGTAAGACAAGGTTTCAGCTAAGAAATGGCATGACTTCCAGCTTATGGTAATGTGGTGTAGACCTAGATATTATTTGGTAAGGTATCTGAGAAAATATTTGGTAACGAATTTGGACAAAAATTTGGAAGGTGACCAGTAAATGTTTGCCAATTTTTGAACAAATTAGTAATGCAGTTAATACGGTGAACCAAATTAGTATTGCAGTTAATACGGTGAACTAATTTTCAAGGCATTCTTACCCCAAGAATACACATCCAAACGCATCCACAAGCGGATGTATGTAGATAGGCAGACTGATGGATAGATAGATGGAAATTAAGAGAGAGAGAGGGGGGGGGAGGGGTTCCAAAAACAGTCATCCTAGCTTCCAGGCAACCTGAAGTTCCAAATCATGAAAACGCGAAGGTTCTGAGGTAGAACACAGTCAGGCACCTAAGGTTCAATACATACCCTTAATCTTTTAACCGCCATCAAAGCAGCAGAGCGTCATGGAAAAAGTAAGCGTGGGTTTTGCGAAACTTGCAGGATCTTTCTAATATTTCCCGGCAAAAAAGCAGCCAGGCTTAATTGGGTAAGGAAACAGAGCTCGTGGCTAGATAAAAAAGCAACAATATTCCAATGTTTTCCTGACAGCAAATGGCAACTGGGCTTCTGGCAAAAAAGTATGCCAGTGTTGCGATGTTTTCCAGGGGAAAAAAGGAGCGGGATTTTATGAAATATGACATTGTTCCAATGTTTCCTCA
Organism: Macrobrachium rosenbergii; assembly: GCF_040412425.1. Taxonomy (NCBI): domain Eukaryota; kingdom Metazoa; phylum Arthropoda; class Malacostraca; order Decapoda; family Palaemonidae; genus Macrobrachium; species Macrobrachium rosenbergii. The sequence continues at coordinate 13,692,089 of NC_089794.1, read as the reverse complement.
ATGAAAAATGCGGGAAGGTATCGCTGGGGAAGGCAAGAATTCTGGTCACTTTTTTTCCGGGGAAAGTATTAAAGTATTGTCTCTTGTGAACCACAGAGTAAAAGCCGTAGGACTTTGCAATGAAATTCATATGACTTGAAGTATTCCAGATACAACTGGTGTTTTGTATTAATCCTTTTATGCTTTATGCACTCTTTGCTTGTTTTTGTTTTTCTTGTGAATATACATACTACTCTATCTTTGTTTATTATTTTATTCTCATTATGGTTTACAGGCCTTGCCAGATAACGTATGGTTAATCAGACAATCAAACATTCCGTCTATAGTTAGCAGATTTTTTTCTCTCTCTCTCTCTCTCTCTCTCTCTCTCTCTCTCTCTCTCTCTCTCTAAATATGTTACTGTATCTTTGGTTGTTATCTTATTTTCATTATGGTTTACAGGACTTGCCAGATAACGTATGGTTAATCAGACAATTAAACATACCGTCTATAGCTAGCAGATTTTGCTTATTATCTCTCTCTCTCTCTCTCTCTCTCTCTCTCTCTCTCTCTCTCTCTCTCTCTCTTTAAATATGCTACTGTATATTTGTTTATTATTTTATTCTCATTATGGCATAATAGGCCTTGCCAGATAACGTATGGTTAATCAGACAATTAAACATACCGTCTATAGTTAGTAGATTTTGCTTATTATCTCTCTCTCTCTCTCTCTCTCTCTCTCTCTCTCTCTCTCTCTCTCTCTCTCTCTCTCTTTATTGATAATGTTTACTTGAATAAATGTAATTCCACATGCACTAAACAAACATTGAAGAAATCTCACAAGGTAAATACAAAAAGAGAGAGAGAGAGAGAGAGAGAGAGAGAGAGAGAGAGAGAGAGAGAGAGAGAGAGAGAGAGAGAGAGAAATTCCTTTCCGAGAAAACTGAGCACTATACATTTAATAACACTCTACCGTAATTTTCTTTCCGTCATCTTCGTATATTTCGTTATGCAAATTTTAAACGAAAAAAAAGAGCGAGGGCATACTAATTTCAAACGGGACTAAGACGAGACCTTAACGAGGTATATTCCTAATGAAGTCATTCCTTTTTATCATTCCTAATTCCAAGAGGAGAGACCAAAAAAAAGAGATGGAATTATATATATCTCCAAGTGTCTCTCATCATAAGACTCTCTCTCTCTCTCTCTCTCTCTCTCTCTCCCTAAGCTCACTTTGTTCCCTACATCCAAAACATTTTATATTGCTCATACTGACTGAAATTATATCAGTAAATATCATTATTGTATCATATTTTTAAACTGACTAGATATTCATTAGTTGACTGAAATTATATTCAGACCATGAGCAGACGACATCGTAACACCAGTCAGAATATATCTTCCCTTGTATTTACTGCATAGTCTAGAGACCGTTTCCTCCCGTTTATCGCAGAGCCTTGGCCTTTTCTCCATGCTTACGTTTTTCCTGATTCCTGTGAAGATTTATACAATAAATCTTTCAAAAGCTTTCTTCTTGCCCTTGTTTTCTTCGGCTATGGGCTTAGATATGACACACACACAAGATATATATATATATATATATATATATATATATATATATATATATATATATATATATATATATATATATGTATGTGTGTGTGTGTGTGTGTATGTATATATATAAACATATATACATACATATATATACATATATATTTATGTATATACATGTGTGTATATATACAAAATGTATATATATATTTTTATATATTTTTACATATGTATATATATATATATATATATATATATATATATATATATATATTATATTCTTGAAAAGAGGCCGGAAGGAAGGCTATGCATCCAACGTAAGGGAAGCTCAATCCGAATAAAACTCAGCTGTATATAAATCTTTTCCTCCGGACAGACTTTGAATGGCGTACGAAGTAAAAACTCCGTAAAAAAAAAAAATAAAATGAAAACCTCGGATATGGAGAGACTGCGTTTTGGCACTGGACGAATCAGGACATGGGATAAATGAAGTGAAAAGGGTAGAAAGGAGCAGAAAAAATGAAGAAAGAATAAGTCAAAGGAAAATAAATGGATGTCAAAATTTAGGGTTTGTTTCTTTGTCAGACAAATAGAGATAAAGGCTTTTAATGTAATATCTGTCATATGCACAATGAACTTATCGGAATAGGTTTTCAATGTTCGACTGAAATGGTATAAAAATAATAAAAAAATTACTAGATCTCATTTTTTGAAAATGAGAAAAAATTATTATATCTCATTTTGAAAATGAGAAAAAATTATTATATTTCGTTCTTAAAATGAGAAAAAATTATTATATCTCATTTTTGCAGATGAGAAAAATTATATATCTCATTTTTGAAAATGAGAAAAATTATTATATCTCATTTTTGAAAAAGAGAAAAAATTATTATATCTCATTTTTGAAAATGAGAAAATAATTATTATATCTCATTTTTTAAAATGAGAAAAAATTATTATATCTCATTTTTGAAAATGAGAAAAAATTATTATATCTAATTTTTGAAAATGAGAAAAATTATTGTATCTCATTTTTGAAAATGAGAAAAAAAATCATTATATCTCATTTCTGAAAATGAGAAAAAATTATTATATCTCATTTTTGAAAACGAGAAGAAATTGTCATATCTCATTTTTGAAAATGAGACAAAAATTATTATATCTCATTTTTGAAAATGAGGAAAAATTAGTATATCTCATTTTTGAAAATGAGAAAAAATTATTATGCCTCATTTTTCAAAATGAGGAAAAAATTATATCTCATTTTCTAAAATGAAGAAAAAAATATTGTATCTCATTTTTGAAAACGAGAAAAAATTATTATATCTCATTTTTTGAAAATGAGAAAAATATTATATCTCATTTTTGAAAATGAGGAAAAAATTATTATATCTCATTTTTGAAAATGAGGACAAATTATTATGTCTCATTTTTGAAAATGGGGAAAAAATTATTATATCTCAATTTAGTCTTTTTTTCTTGAGAAAATCATAGCATGACTTTATACCAAAAGGAAACTTCACGATTCAAAATTAACGTTTAAAGCAATTCATGATTTTCATATTATTTCCAAACTTAATTATTACTTTTTTGTTCGTCGATCACATTGTAATTTTTCATTTGAATATTAATCCTTTATGAAACAAGTGATGAAAGAGCTAAGGTTTTTCATTATTTCTTCATATTAGTTTTTTAATTCCTACATGAAATTTATTTCATCTACGAAGCGACCTTGGTTTGATTAGAGTTTATTCACTGAAATAATAAAAGATTCCATAAATATCTTTATGAAAAAAATCTTTGTTCGTAATGGGAATTTTATTTTCCTGTTTTTTTATTATCCTATTTTTCTTCTCTGATGATTTAGCGAGTATTTTCTATTTTCAATTTTATCTCTTTCTTCTCCATGTCATACCCGTTTTAAATCCACAGTTATGTATGGGTACCATACACAACTGTGGATTTGCTTCTCAATTCTAAGGCTCATGCTACTATGAGTATTTTCTTAATTATTCATATTATGATAATGATTTCCATTAAAATTTTTGTATGTTACTTTTAATACAACTCATAAACTTTCTCTGTTAACTACAATTTCTAAAGGCCATTTTACATTCGCTCTCTATCAGTAATTTTTCATTTTTAATTCGATTTCTCTTTCTTTTAATCTTTCCGTGAGTTCTCATTTTAAAGGTCAAACAACGAAAAGAATTATATTTCAATTTATATAATTGTTCTCTGTTTTTCTTATTTGTTTTTTTTATTTTTCTAGATTTTTATTCGTTTTATATTTCTTCAAAGTCGTTGTCTCTGATTTCTCAGAGAATTATGAAGACACAGCGGATATCTTGCAGCTAAATCCAGGGTAGAGTTTCATTTCTTAAACTAAAATTGAGACGCTCAAAGCGTGAAAAGTAAAATCATAAGTATCTGTCTTTTATTTCTAATTATGATTATGACTGGCGATAATTTTACTGCGTGGGGACCGAGACGGTAAAGAAATACAATAAAAAGGGAAAAAAATAAAAACCTTATGAAAAATAAATAAATACGGAGGAATTATATAAGTAAATTAATAAATATATAGATCTGATTATTTAATCAAATGAAAAATATGTCAATAAATAAAAAGCAAGTCAATCGTTAGGTAAATAAAGAAACATAAAAATAAATATAACATAAAGATAGAAATTAAATTAAATCAATTAACAAGTATGACAATAAGTTAAGCGATTAAATTTCTATTGAATTAATTCATAAGCAAATAAATAAAAAGCTCTAAGACAAAAAAAAAATACAAAAATGAATATCAATAGATAAATGGCACCAGGTGACATTACTCAGTCATAAGAACATCCTCCTTTTATTTTAAGTAAATCGTCTTATTCGATTCCACTAACTAAGGCAGTACTAACTATAAAATAGTCTTATCTTTGAGATAATGTCCAATTTGAGGACTTCAATTGTTTATTGCTCTTACTTTATCATTACGCTAGGATTTTTTTCTCATTTGTTGGCTTTCATCTTAATCGTGATCATTCTTTTTTATCTGATAAAATGCCCTTGATTTGTCGAGGTCTTGATTTACTCTCTCTCTCTCTCTCTCTCTCTCTCTCTCTCTCTCTCTCTCTATATATATATATATATATATATATATATATATATATATATATATATATATATATATATATATATATATGTATATACATATATATATGTATATATATATATATATATATATATATATATATATATATATATATATATATATATATATATAAATATACACAGTATATTTATACATACACATATGTATGTGTATATATGTGTGTGTATGTATGTATGTGTATAAGTGTGTGTATGTATGTATATGTATATACGGTATATACATATATATATACATACATCTACTGCCCCCCTCTCTCTCTCTCTCTCTCTCTCTCTCTCTCTCTCTCTCTCTCTCTCTCTCTCTCTCTCTCTCTCTCTCTCTCTCTCTCTCTCTCCTTATCTATCTATCTATCTACCTATCATTCTCTCTCTTTCTGTCTCTTGCTCTCTCTCTCGCCAGCTGCCTGTTCCATTCCTGCTTTGTCTGTCTGCCTGATTTTCTGCTTCTCTCTCTCTCTCTCTCTCTCTCTCTCTCTCTCTCTCTCTCTCTCTCTCTCTCTCTCTCTCTTCCCATATAATCCTTATCTTGTTTATATGGTAATTGGCTCCTTTCCATGCATGAGGAAAGGCCAGTTTTTTCGTCCACAGAAACGAGTTTCTGAACATTTTTTTTTTGCAATTTTTTTTTCACGAAGAAAGTTTTTTTCGCTACCGGCTCTCATCATCCGGGATAACAAAGATTAAAAAATGAAATGAAAAACTCGAGTTACTCGCACCTAGGGTGTTGTGCCAGGTTTGAGTAGCTTGAATTTTATGGAAATTTTAGGCTTGCATTAGTAAGTTCATGCGTGCTTGTCAAGTTGTTATTATTATTATTATTATTATTATTATTATTATTATTATTATTATTATTATTATTATTATTATTATTAACAAGACATGCTGGAAAGAGAGTCTACTTCCTTTTCTTCTTCTTCTTCTTCTTCTTTTCTTCTTCTTCTTCTTCTTCTTCTTCTTCTTTTTCTTCTTCTTCTTCTTCTTATTATTATTATTATTATTATTATTATTATTATTATTATTATTATTATTATATTATTATTATTATTATCAACAAGATAGGCTTCAGAGAGATTCTAATTCCTTCTTCTTCTTCTTCTTCTTCTTATTATTATTATTATTATTATTATTATTATTATTATTATTATTATTATTATCAACAAGACATGCTTAAGAGAAAGTCTACTTCCTTCTTCTTCTTCTTCTTCTTCTTCTTCTTCTTATTATTATTATTATTATTATTATTATTATTATTATTATTATTATTATTATTATCAACAAGACATGCTTAAGAGAGAGTCTACTTCCTTCTTCTTCTTCTTCTTCTTATTATTATTATTATTATTATTATTATTATTATTATTATTATTATTATTATTATTTAGAAGATGAACTCTATTCATATGGAATAAGCGTACAGGGGCCATTGACTCGAGAATCAAGCTTCTAAAGAATATGGTATTCGCTTCAAAGAAGTTGCAGAAGATAACAGGAAACACGGAAAGGAGAGATCAGTTATTAGAAAAAAAATAAATTAGCAAATAAATGAATAAACAGGAAAAAATATAAACAAATCATTAAAGCATAAGGTAATTGTTTTATGGTAGTAAGGTTTCACTTAAGTTTGTTTCATTTAAGTTTGTATAGCTACCAGTGGATAACAATAATAATAATAATAATAATAATAATAATAATAATAATAATAATAATAATAATATGCGGTAAAAATTTAAATTCATCAAGATTTCAAAAGATTATTCATTTTCTTTCCTTGTTTTTTTTTTCGTCATCCTTCCCTGACCTTATTGTATCTTACACTTAGGCTAGTGAAGGAGCAACGTCACTTACTGTCAGCCGTAGATGAAATAAATTTACAATAAAAAAGTTGATTAACCACAAGGAACTTGCTTGATGAAGTGAATGTATTTGAGAAAACGAATTTCCCTTTGCAAATAATGAATTAGGAGGGGAAAGTTTAAAATCATATGGACTATAAAAAAAGTATACCTTAGTTTAACCAGGCCACTGAGCTGATTAACAGCTCTCCTAGGGCTGGCCCGAAGGATTAGATTTATTTTACGTGGCTAAGAACCAATTGGTTACCTAGCAACCGGACCTACAGCTTATTGTGGAATCCGAGCCACATTATAGCGAGAAATGAATTTCTGTCGCCAGAAATAAATTTCTCTAATTCTTCATTGGACGGCCGGAGAATCGAACGCGGGACCAGCAGAGTGCTAGCTGAGAATGGTACCTACCCGTCCAATGAGGAACATGATATGGAGTACGTTAGAAATACAATAATGAATAAATGTATTATAAAGAATAATACTAACAAAAATGTTAAAGAAAAATTCATGCAAATGCAAGACCACAAGGGAGATAACTCAATGGAAGATTTGCGTTGAAACTGATATAAAAAAGAAAATGTTTCAAGTCTTTTGTCATTTGTCAAAAAAGGGGGGGGGGACACAAGGGGAGATTGATGAATTACTAGAGACACAAGGAAAGAAAATGAAAAGGTTTTATAAGATAAAAAAAGTTCTTTATCATCAAAAAAATGACCCAAAAATTCTTTTATCATCATTTTAGAGAGACAATAAGCCTAAAAACAGGAAAAAAATCTTTCTGTTCAGACTATAAAATATGAACAAAAACAAAATTCTTCCGTTATGCAAAATAAACCATTAGAATAAAAAGAAGATAATAAGCCTAAAAACAGAAAAAAAAATCTTTCTGATCAGACTTTAAAAAAAATCAACGAAGACAAAATTCTTTTAGAAGATCTCTCCGAGGAAGAAATTCAACAGGGACGTTTTCTCATAGATTCCGAAAGGCTAATTTCATATTCAGTATTACTTTAGCGAATATATTAGGAGAAGAGGAGGCTTCAGCGACCGCCGAATTTCTTCTCCAGGGTCGTCCCGAAATTCTTCCCCCAATATCTGGATCATTTTCCGAAGGCCCCTTCGGAGTTTCTCCTGACGGAGGAGAACGTCCCTTCCGGAATTTTTTTTTTTTCCCGTTCCATTTCCTCAGCCATTTCATTCCCAGGGATTTGGCGACTCCGAGTATGAAAATAAGATCTTAAAAAATAAAAGTAATTTTTTTCGTAGGCGAAGCTTATAGTTATGTACTTTTACAAAAGTTACATAAACTTTAATTTACTTTTATTTTTGTCTTAATACTTTTAAGCAAAAAAGTTCTAAGTTTATAATAGTTATTTTTATCATTAGGACAATACAAAAATAATGAAGAAACTCTACAAGACTTCTTTAATGAAATGGGTTGAATATAAAATCAATTTCCCTTCGCTTACATTACCATATCATTAAATAAGATCTTCAAAATACGCTGTGAGCTACTTTCTAAGCGCAATATAAAATATTTGGGGAAAATTATACAACGTTTGTAACAACAGGGAAACCAGAATAATATGTAACAGAAGTGAAAATAATAAAGTGAGGGGATTTATAATTACACTAAATACAAAGTATTAGTTTTCTGGAAAAGAAAACTATTGTGCTGGCTTTGTCTGTCCGTCCGCACTTTATTCTGTCCCCAGTTTATTCTGTCCGTACTTTTCCTGTCCGGCCTCAGATCCTAAAAACTACTGAGGCTAGAGGGCTACAAATTGGTATGTTGATCATCCACCCTCCACTCATCAAACATACCAAATTGCAGCCCTCTAGCCTCAGTAGTTTTTATTTTATTTAAGTTTAATTTAGCCATGATCGTGGGTTTGGCAACGATATAGGACAGGCCACCACCGGGCCGTGGCTGAGAGTTTCATATAGCTATATAAGCTGTACAGAAAACTCGATTGCACTGAAGAAACTTCGGCGCCTTTTTTTACTTGTTTTAAGTGGAATGGCTCTTTGTTTAAGAAATTATATGAACAACAACAGCACAAAATATAAGCTTTTTACTTTACGATCTGAATTGGAAAGATAAATATTTGTTTTGAAGGACATTTTCAAGTGCAATGGCTGTGTGTTTGATAAATTATATGAATAGTGAATTACATGAACAGTTTTGTCACTGTTATGATACGAATATCATGAAAAAATTATCTCCCAAAAAATAAGAGATAAACGGCATTGGGAAACGATCTCTTATTAGCTGGGACATGAAATCAAAATATGAAACATCTTAATTTTTAACAAAATCATTTAGGAGGAAACTCGTAAAACCAGCAAGTTTTAATTCTGACATATCTCTCTTCCCTCCGTTATTGTTTATTCTCCATTTCTCATTCAGCGTCTCTTTCCATCTGTACATTCGGTTGCACGGAATTTTTGAGCATTCACGCCGTAGAGTTTTCATGTACAGTGGTTTTTATTTGATTTTTATTTTTTTCATTTTTTTACGCGGTTCTTTTTTCAAAACCTGTCCGAAGGATTTATAAATCGTTGAGTTTTACTTAAATTGAACTTCCGCATGTTGTATGAATATTGTTCCGGTCCCAACGACACTGACGCACGCACAAACATAACATATATATATATATATATATATATATATATATATATATATATATATATATATATATATATATATATATATATATATATATATAAATATATATATATATATATGTATATATATATTATATATATATGTATATATATATTTGTATGTATGTATGTATGTATGTATATGTATATATGTATGTATATATGTGTATGTAAATATGTAATAATATATATATATATATATATATATATATATATATATATATATATATATATATATATATATATATATATATATATATATATAATACATGTATATTATTTTTTTATTTATTTATAATGATCACGAGTTTAAAGTAATAAGATATTCCTACTCTGTATTAATGCCTGTATTTTCGAAAGCTCTGAATAGGCTCCAAAATTCCAGCATGTCAGAGAATTCCAGAATACCCAAATATCTGGAACGTCCCGATTTGCCAGGCTATCCAAATCAATTCCTAGCTCAGAAAAAAATCGAAATTCCCAAAATTAAAAAAATATTTTAAAAAATATTTAAAAAAACATAAAACAAACTTGCTCGAACAACCTCAGTATCAGTGTCATTAATTTTTGTCTTTTTTTTTTACTTCCAATGATGAACATCGTATTAGGAAAAAACTTTACAAAAAAAAACACTGCAAAAATGTTCGGAAACTCGTTCCTGGGGACGTAAAAACCAGCCTCTCCTCATACATGGAGAGGAACCGATTACCATATAAACAAGATGAGGTTTATATGAGGGAAGAGAGAGAGAGAGAGAGAGAGAGAGAGAGTCAGATACACTGTCTAACACCTACAGTCAGAATGAAAGTGATAAATATAGGTATAAACACCTAGAGAGGAGAGTACGGAGAGAGAGTGTTGAGAAGTGATAACATATAAACTGTCTAGCACAGACAGTCTGCGAGCAGAGAATGTGGTAGATAGTTATAAATATAGACATAACAAAATATAGATAGATACACAGAGAGAGAGAGAGAGAGAGAGAGAACTGACAAACACTGAGACAGATAAGCTGTCTAATAGAAAGACAGTCTGAGCACAGAGAATAAAGTGAAAATATAAATATAGACATAACAAAATATAGATAGAGACAGAGAGAGAGAGAGAGAGAGAGAACTGACAAACATGTGTTGACAGACTGGCTGTCTAATACAAGAAAAGACAAACATGAGCACAGAATAAGGTTTAAAGTAAAAAAATGTAGATATAATATTTGAAATATAAAAGAAAAGAGATATAGAGAGAGAGAGAGAGAGAGAGAGAGAGAGAGAGAGAGAGAGAGAGGGTAATGTGTTGACAGACTGGCAGTGAGTGGTGATGCCCTAGGAGACATACAAACATAGAAAGGACAGAGGAATAAGATTAACAACAATAAAACCAGAATCTTATACGAATAATTTTGAAATATAAAACGATAGAAAAAATAGATATATTTTCCATCATCTGGCAAAGAATTCGAAAACCCGAAAAATCCTTCAGACAAAAATAAATAAGCAAATTCCAGTCAAAGAGAAAAGGAGCAGCTTTGAAGAATCAGCAAGTCAGACCGAACAACAACAAAAGGATGAAAATCCTCCGGAAGGATTTCTTTTAAAACGAGAAACTATTCAAAGAGCGAAATTGGAACAGGAGCAATAAACAAGGAAAGAATTAAACCCCGACGTTTTCTCGCAGCCTCCATAAGGCTAATTTCATATTCAGTATTACTTTGGTGAATACATTACGTGATTCTAGGAGGGAAGAACTTTATGGTCTTCCCAAAATTCTCTTCCCCGTGTCTGTCCATTTGCATAGGACCCACCCCGTCAGATTTTCTTTTGATGAGAAAACGTCTCTTGCTTTTTAGTTTTCTGCAAAAGGAAACTGTTGTGACGGCTTTGTCTGTCCGTCCGCACCTGTTGTGACGGCTTTGTCTGTCCGTCCGCACTTTTTCTGTTCAGCCTCAGATCTTAAAAACTACCGAGGCTAGAGGGCTGCAAATTGGTATGTTGACCATCCACCCTCCAGTCATCAAACATACCAAATTGCAGCCCACTAGCCTCAGATGTTTTTATTTGATTTAAAGTTAAAGTTAGCCATAATCGTGCTTTTGGCAACGCTATAGGACAGGCCACCATCGGGTCGTGGCTGAAAGCTTCATGGGCCACGGTTCATACAGTATTATACACTGTACAGAAAACTCGATTGCGCCGAAGAAACTTCGGCGCACTTTTTACTTGTTTTGTATTTTTTTTTTTTTTTTTTTTTTTGTCGTGTTGCCTTCGTCATTATATTGAAGAAGTGTTGGCAAATCAGATTATGAAAATAATCTATCATAATATTTAGAAAAAAGATGTTACTGTTTTTTTTTCAAAGCAATCCAAAAGAGTGCAGAGAAATTTCTTTCTCAAAATATGAAAATCATATATAACTGACTTTTTCTTGATTCGTGTTCTTTTACGAAAAACATTTTGTTTTTTCTGGCGAAATTCAAACATTACAAGGAAAATATCTAAACACTATTTTATTTTATAAAATAGGTTGAATAACAAATATATTTCAATTTTGATTACGTTTTGTGCCATTAAGAATGAATCTGCTAAACTGACTGTAAGTTTAAGTTAATCTATAATATTGTTCCAATATAAAATATTATGAACTTAGATAATTTTTCATAAATTTCTCCAAAAATTTGAGTGAACTTTTCTTGGGAGAATCTAGAAAGAAAGAGGAGAAGTGTACAAAGATATTTCCGTAATTTTGAGTTCAAAATGAAATGTCCCTAAGCATGTG